>NC_064920.1:439695780-439998810 GCF_023897955.1 Schistocerca gregaria
GCGATGCCGCATTTTTGAGCGCGTAAGGCTTCACTCAGAACTGCAGAAGTCTCATCTGATACACCCCCTTTTTGCGTAATACTAGTGTCGATCGTTAATTAAAACTCATGGTGTTCACATTTGCCACTTGAAGGACAGATCTGAAACGCGATGATTTTTCTTTTATATAGTTATTGAGAAGCCACATCAGCCACTGTAATTTACGATAAGTTAGATAAGTAATTAAAGATAATTGAGGGTCACTGTAGACCATTTTGATAGTTTTTTCTTTTGTGAAACTTAAATTAAACCTAGATTATAGATGTGATATGGCATAGGTCATCCTTCGATCGATTGTAGAACTTGGAAACCGATTCAGGGAATATTCGTTCACATTTTTGTTGAACGCAGTTGGTTTTTACCATCCTGTATTAAAACATTTCCTTTTATCAATAGTGCAATTTGTAAACGATGTTTTGTGAGTAGAATAAAATTTCCAATGCTAAACTTAACTGCTTTTTCGATGTTATTTTACCAGCTAACTAAAAATAGGAAAGCCTTGAACCCTTTCCACTAAATTTAGTTAGTATTAAGATTCTTTTACAGGGAGTGCAGTGGAGCTGACGCTGAGATCATTTCGTATTTGGTTATATCATCGCTAGTCTCACTGAACTCTTCTGAATTCTACATGTCATGTGTGGTCTGGCGTCTCCTTACCAGCAACAGGTCCCAGGTTCAAACTAGTTAACTCCGTAAAAAACACGCTCAGAGCGTCGTTGCGCGAAAGTGGTAGAGAGACACGATATAGAACAGACACCACCATGAATGTTTAGAACTTCTCTACCGGTACACTCTCATGTAACTCCGTGGGAGCTCTGATTTCTCTTATTTTGTTATGATGATCATTTCTCCCTATGTAGGTAGGCGCCAAATTTTTACTGAGAAGAAATATTGAAATTTCATGAGAAGGCGGTGCCACTCTGAAAAACGCCTTTGTTTTAATGACTGCCATCCCAGTTCGTATATCATAGGCGTGGCACCCTCTCCCCTATTTCGCGATAATATAAAACGAGATGCCCTTCTGTGGACTTTTTCGATGCACTACGTCAGTCCTATCTGATGCGGATCCCACACTGCACAGCAGTACTCCAGAAGAGAGAGGTGAACTCAGTAGAAGCACTCTTATATTAGACCTGCTGCATTTTCTAAGCGTTCTACCAATAAATTTCAGTCTTTGATTTCCTTCTCCCACAACATTACCTATACGATCGTTCGAATATAAACCGCGCCGGGTAGCCGCGCGGTCTGGGGGCGCCTTGTCACGGTCCGTGCGGCTCCCGCCCGTAGGAGATTCGAGTCCTCCCTCGGGCATGGGTGTGTGTTGTCCTTAGCGTAAGTCAGTTTAAGTTAAATTAGGTAGTGTGTAAGCTTAAGGACCGCTGACCTCAGCAGTTGGGTCCCGTAAGACCTTACCACAAATTTTAAAAAAAAATCTTAATTGTAATCCTTAAGTATTTAGTTGAGTTTACACTATTTAGATTTTTTTCATTTATTGTCTAACCGAAAATTAGCGGGTTAATTTTAGCGCAAGTGTGGATGACTCCACACCTTTCATGATTTAGATTCAGCTGCCACTTTTTGGACAATACCGATATCTATTTTTTTGTATGTCCATCCTTCTAAATAAAGATTTGAGGGACTTTCGCCGTTCACTTAAGTCATAAAACGGAACACCTGTACACTCAACGACGTTGTTTGTGCAGCCGCAACGTCGGTGTTACAGTCTACGGAAACCAGTTCGTAGATGTTGGTCACTGATGCGATAGTGTAAAGACTCCAAGTTTATCGCCTAAGCGTCAGTTAAGGCCTGAAGACGATGTACTGAATCACTGAAACTGATAACTGTATAATAAACAATAGAAAGGACGGCAGCAGGTGTTCCATTTTATTACATACAGATATCTTGTCTAAAACTTTTTGCAATTCGATCTGACCATCTGATGACTTTACGTCACAGAAAATTACAGCGCCAACTGTGAACAAAGTATGAGGACTGCTCAGACTTTCTCTTAAATCGTTCACGTTAATCAGGAAGAATTCAGGACCTTTGACATTTCTTTGGGAAACGACATTACACTACTGGCCATTAAAATTGCAACATCCAGAAGAAATGCTGATGATAAACGTGTATTCATTGGACAAATGTATTATACTAGAACTGAAATGTGATTTGATATTCAAGCAATTTGGGTGCATAGATCCTGAGAAATCAGACCCACAACAACCACCTCTGGCTGTAATAACGGCCTCGATACGCCTGGACATTGAGTCAAACTGAGCTTGGGTGGCGTGTACAGGTACAGCTTCCCATGCAGCTTCAACACTATACCACAGTTCATAAAGAGTAGTGACTGGTGTATTGTGACGAGCCAGTTGCTCGGCCACCATTTACCAGACGTTGAGAGAGAGATCTGGAGAATGTGCTAGCAAGGGAAGCAGTCGAACATTTTATGTATCCAGAAAGGCCCGTACAGGACCTGCAACATGCGGTTGTGCATTATCCTGCTCAAATGTAGAGTATCGCATGGATCGAATGAAGGGCAGAGCCACGGGACATAACACATCTGAAATGTAACGTCCACTGTTCAAAGTGCCGTCAATGCGAACAAGAGGTAACCGAGACGTGTAACCAATGGCACCCCATACCATCACGCCGGGTGACACGCCAGTATGGCGATGACGAATACACGCTTCCAATGGGCGATCACCGCGATGTCGCCAAACACGGAGGCGACCATGATGATGCTGTAAACAGAACCTGGATTCATCCGAAAAAAAATGACGTTTTGCCATTCGTGCACCCAGGTTCGCCGTTGAGTACACAATCGCAGGTGCTCCTGTCTGTGATGCAGCGTCTAGGGTAACCGCAGCCATGGTCTCCGAGCCGATAGTCCATGCTGCTGCAAACGTCGTCGAACTGTACGTGCAGATGGTTGTTCTCTTGCAAACATGCCCATGTGTTGACTCAGGGATCGAGACGTGGCTGCACGATCCGTTACAGCCATGCGGATAAGGTGGCTGTAATCTCGACTACTAGGGATACGAGGCCGTTGGGATCCTCACAGCGTTCCGTATTACGCTACTGAACCAACTGATTCCATATTCTGCTAACAGTCATTGGATCTCGACCAACGCGACCAGCAATGTCGCGATACGTTAAACCGCATTCGCGATATGCTGCAATCCGACCTTTATTAAAGTCGGAAACGTGATGGTAGGTATTCTCCTCCTTACAAGAGGCATCACAACGTTTGACCAGGCAACGCCGGTCAACTATGTTTGTGTATGAGAAATCGGTTGGAATCTTTCCTCATGTCAGCACGTTGTAGGTGTCGCCACCGGGGCCAACCTTGTGTGAATGCTAATCATTTGCATATTACAGCATCTTCTTCCTGTCGGTTAAATTTCGCGTCTGTAGCACGTCATCTTCGAGGTGTAGCAATTTTAATGGCCAGTATTGTACTTCCGTTTTACTCGAAGACTTTCTGTGAATTACAATGTCGTCTCTGACAGGAAATCACGATTCGAGTCGCACTACTGAGGCGGTGTTCCATGGGCATGCTTGTGAAGAACGGTTTAAAAACACGGGAAATCAAGAAATATGAATCAAATTGACATCCGCTGTCGATAGCACCCACTTGCCACACTTGTCAAACCACCGTCGTACTCGACACCTGAAGCTGGACCCTCAGCGCCCTACAGCGGTCACCTGGACGCCGCCCTCCGCCCTCCGCCGACGCCACAGACGGGCTCCGCCGGCACGGGAGCGCGTGCCGCTCGACAACATAAGCAGGCCGGCTGGTGGTGGCCAGACTATCGATCAGGCGGCGAGGCGGCCGCGCCGTACCGAGGTAATTATTACTGCAGAGTAGCGCCGGCAGTCACGCGACGCCCCCGCGACGCCCGGCGGCCGGCGGTGGCGGCGGCGCAGGCGGCTGCGGCAGCGACGTACACGCGAATAAATAATGAGAGGCGCGCGACGTCCAGGCGTGCGCCGTTGCCTAATATCTGCTAATACGCTCGCCAGGTGTCGCGCGTGTCAGAGCGGATCACAGCGGCAAACCGTCAGCGGGGTATCATCCGTCTAACAAGGGAACCTCCACATCGCACCCCCCCTCAGATTTAGTTATAAGTTGGCACAGTGGATAGGCCTTGAAAAACTGAACACAGATCAACTGAGAAAACAGGAAGAAGTTGTGTGGAACTATGAAAAAAAAATATTCAAACTGAGTAGTCCATGTGCACAGATAGGCAACATTAAGGACAATGTAGGCTGAAGAGCGCCGTGGTCCCGTGGTTAGAGTGAGCAGCTGCAGAACGAGAGGTCCTTGGTTCGAGTCTTCCCACAAGTGAGAGTTTTACTTTCTTTATTTTCGCAAAAGTAACGATCCGTCCGTTCATTCATTCACGTCACTGTTCACTGTAACAAGTTTAGTGTCTGTGTTTTGCGACTGCACCGCAAAACCGTGCGATTAGTAGACGAAAGGACGTGCCTCCACAATAGGAATCGAAAACATTTGATAGCAAGGACATAGGTTAACCGATTCCTCCACAGGAAAACACGTCTGAAATGTTCTATACGACACTGGTGACGGCATGTGCGTCACATGACAGGAATATGTTGTCGACCCACCTAACTTGTACACTTGGTGAATGGGTAAAAAAATTCTTCTACCTTGCCCGATTTAGGTTTTCTTGTGGATGTGATAATCACTCCCAAAAAAGTGATGAAAACATAAGAGTTTGTCACATAAACTGCAACAAATGAATGCAACAGTTTCACAGTTTTCCCTGTGCACTGCCAAAACATATGTTTTTGTACGTTTTCAAATGTTACAGTTTTCCCTGTGCACTGCCAAAACATATGTTTTTGTACGTTTTCAAATGTTGCCGTGTGTAGACCGTCAAAAACTGCATATGTACAAGCAAATCTGAACATGTCCTGGAATTTTGGAGAAGGAAGTTGATCATGTGTGAGTGCCTGAACTTTGATAATTGTCTGAAAATAAAAAATTAAACTTCACACTCGAGAGAAGACTTGTTCCAAGGACCTCTCGTTCCGCAGCTGCTCACGCTAACCACGGGACCACGGCGCTCCTAAGCTCACACCCTCTATGATGTTGCCTACCTTGCACATGGAATACTCAGTTTGTATATTTTGCTTTTTTTTCATAGTTCCACACAATTTCTTTCTGTTTTCTCGATTGATTTGTGTTCAGTTTTTCAAGGCCTATCCCAGTGCCAACTTATAGCTAAATCTGAGGGGGGTGCGATGGGGAGGATCCTTTGTAAGAAGCTTACCGCGACTCCGCTTCCCAGCCGCACACCACAGACAAAACACAGTGCCTCGTTAACATACGGGTAACCCTTTAGAGACAGTAATATTAATTATTAAAAAACTAAAAACCCGCAGCTATTGCGAAAAAAGCACCTAGTGTTAAGTGTTAACCCAGGTTTCGGTGTAGATAACTACACCTTCTTCAGAGCAACAATAAAACCCACAATTGCCTAAGAAGACCTTTCTTAATGATAAAAAGAACACCACAGCTATGCATTTACACACGAAAAAGAAAAAAATAAATATATAGCTATGGTGTCCTTTTAATCATTGACAAAGGTGTCCTTAGGCACTTGTGGGTTTTATTGTTGTTCTGGAGAAGGTGTAGGTATCTACGCCGAAACCTGGGTTAACACTTAACACTAGGTGCTTTTTTCGCAATCGAGGCGGGTTTTTAGTTTTTTAATATATTACCCAACGATTGCTGACGCTCTGCGATGTTGAAGGTCGTAAATATTAATTATTCCAGGACACTTATTTTCATACATTTTAGTTTCCGTGTAACGGATGCATGCCCAGCATGCCTACATATGTTCCGATACGCCCTGGATAAAAACCAGATTTTCTGGTACTCATGCTTCTGGTTCTATTAGCGATAAAAAAGTAGGATCAGTTGTTTCGGATAGCCGTTGGGCTGCGAACCATTTCTGTACCCCACAGAACCATCGTCTTACTGTGACTATCCTACGGTACAGGGTCAAGTTATAAATACTAGACAATTCCTCCTGCGTAGGCAAATGGAGCAAATGGGTTGATTCTTTTTCCATTTGATGTGATCTACGGTGCGCTTGATGGGACTTCTGAAGGGACCATTAGTCTAAGGGGACTTCCTCGGAAAACCCGAGGAAAAGCGTTTATTTGCTATATTTTCGCCGTCATCAGTGGACCAAAACCCAGCGGGGATTCCAAGACGGCTACACGGAGCAGACAGCTGCAATTTTTACAATATATTCAAAACAACACGATCTCGAACAATTCTAAAATTTTTATAGATAACTTATCCGTTTCCAAAATACAGATGTTGAAAGTTACTTTACATCTACTTGTAAATTCGAGATTTAAACGAAATCTAAAGAATAAGTAAAAGCAGCAGATTACTAAAATCTTAACAGTACAATCTCTAGGCTTTTATCTAGAAGATTCATCTTCTTGTTTTCAAATATTTTCATCCGTTGTCGAGGAACACGGGTACAGCAACCCACGCTCGGCTTTCAGACGGCTATCAGCAGCAAATAGCTGAAATTCTTATGTTATATTCCTAAGATTCCGATCTCTAACAACCTTGAAAACTTTCTTCATATTTTTATCCGTTTCCAAGATACAGAAGTTCGAAGTTATCCTACTTTTGAACTTACAATCCGATGTGAGGCAGAAACGCAGTTTATGAAGTGGCGTACCAAGCAGGAATATGCTGTAAAAGTGTCTCTCTTATCATCACGGAACCCCATATTTTAGTGCTGAAGCACACGAAAAATATTCTTTGCACGTAAAATCTGGTGTGAAACGTAAAATTAGTTTTTGATTATTTCAGTTTCGCACAAGTAAACCATCTCAATTTTACTTACCAATTCACTTCTTTTTGTACGAATTACATGCCCCACTGCAGAGGTAGAAAAAGGTAGCTGATACCTCATTTTTCAGTCAGTCTTTTAAGTAAACAGCAACAAAGTCGCGTTTCTTGTACTCCGATAGGAGCATTTTTCCGCTGAACTGTCTGTGTATGAAATATTCCAGTGGCTTCAGAAAACAATCTTTCGACACGTTTCGCAGCGAAAAGTGAACGTTCAGGTGTTTCGATATTTTTCTGAGGTCGATTTTACTTGTTAGTATTTTTTTAGTTTATTTCAGCCTGTGTAACCTTATCTCAACAGCTCATGCTGATAAGAATAACACGAAAAAGAAAACAGGCGATTTGTTAGCTCACAGTAGCTTTTGCTTTAGGTAAGGTAAAGGCTTAAGACGATAAATTCCGATGTTACACTTCATTAATAGAGCAACTCGTTGTTGATAATAGAGGCAGCTCATTAAAAATCCAAGCGCCTGCTCAGAATTTGTCGCTCTAGATAAGCCTCTGACACATAAAGTGTTGCTAGTTTTTTGTAATTATCAGAAAACCGGTACAAGCTACAGGGAAAACGACTGTTACAGAATATGTACAGTAACCAGGAGAGAACAATAACAACAGAAGACCAAGAGAGAAGGGCTCTGAGTGAGTGTGTGAGACGGCGATGCACTCTGTCACCGCTGTTGCCCAGACTGTAGAACGAAGAAACTGTATCGGAGGTAAAATAAAGGCTCAGAATTTGGATTTAAATTCAGGGTGAAAGGATAACAATGATTAAGATTCGGTGACGACGTTGCTACCCTCAGTGGAAGTGAGGAAGAATTGCAGGATACGTTCACTGCAATGAAGAGTTTAATGCGTACAGAATTCTGAACTCCAGGTCAATAAACAATTAAATTATGAGCCATCAATCAAAGCCACAATTCCAATTTTAGGATTTCATCGATAATCATTCATGAATTAATTAAAAGGCTGCAGTCCGTTCCTAGAGTTCAGTCCCGGGGTTTACTTGTGCTGGGCACAGTGTTCCGCATACCAGGTAATAAGTCAAAGCATGTCGCCATCGCGTAAGCGCCGTCGACAATCAGAGTTCAGTGGCAACATCCATCGGCCATTTGTTTGCGTGGCTGCTAACCTAACTGTGGAAGGCTGTCACAAAAATAAAGTGCTGCGGCTCTTTATGTCGACCTGAAATCGACCCAAAAATCTATATATAAGCGTCTCTCTTCCCACCACTTTAACAGATGTGATGAATCAAACACGAAATATAAACATATATTTCATAGTAGAATTAAGCAACCTGATGACAAACACGATTTTAATTCATATTAGTTTTAACATAAGAGTTTCTCGTTTATATATTAAACATGTCGTAATGTTTATTAACATGTAGCAACCGCATTTGAGTTAACTATTCCGTACTGAAGCGCCTATAACCGCTCGGCCACAGCGGCCGGCCCCAGCCAGTTTCTTTAGACTTATAATTCTTCATATAATCATACCACAACCATCTGTTCGTATCACGGTAGACATCTCATTTGTCCTAACATTTTGTGCGAACGATTAGGTGTTCTGGTCACTTTATAAGCCACTGGCTAGTGTGCGTTGGCGCCGCGGATTCATTGTTCCTTCATTTGAGTCTACTGTAAAAGTAAACTGCTCTTAAAATGTCACATGTCGTTACAGGACATCTATCATTGAACACATTACTTTCACTAGTGGTGATAAAATGTGTATTACTCTTTCCGAAAGACAAATCAAAGATTACAAGAAGAAGTAAATCGTTATCTGAAAAGCGAAATATGACAAGATGCCCGGAGAAGAGAACATTGTCGAGAACCGAAAAGGACACCAACTCTTTCTAGTCGGCTTTATTTATTCCCGTAAACTATGACTCGAGGGAAAAACAGGAACTAAGTGATTGCAGTGCAGCAACCGGCGAAAATAAAAAGAAAACTGCTTAAGAAACTGACACAAAAGAAAAATGTTCATGAGATAAATGGACAAAGATATCGATAATGAATAGATACTGAACTAGATGGGACAATGGAAAAGTTAAGAATACAGGCAGATAGGACCAGCTAATTTCATATCGGAGGAAGCATAAGGGGGACAAAAGTGGACACAAAAACGAATATTGAAGTAAAAAATACGTGCGCAAGTGTTAGATGCTGCAATATGCAGGGGTGAGGAAGTGGCACGTTACAAGTGAAAACTGCAGCAAACTAGTCGTAAGGTCGTTCGCGAAATAAAAAAAAAATGCTGTTGGTTACACACGACACATCAAAAGGTTCTCCGGAAAGACTTTATTTAAATTCTGTAGTCAGGTATCACTGAACCTGTCTTCTTCATTCAAAAATATTAATGACAAGCAAGATTTCTTCTTCACACTTGTTTACCCTATAACTTCGTATTGGAGACCGTTTCATCGTTATAAGATGAGGAGTATCTTCATGGTTCTGATACATTCTCAGTTTTTTCATATGCTCTGTAAATAGATGACTGCATTGCTTTAAACCGAGCGAGGTGGCACAGTGGTTAGCACAGTGGACTCGCATTCGGAAGGACGACGGTTCAATCCCGCGTCCGGCCATCCCGATTGAGTTTTTCCGTGATTTCCCTAAATCGCTCCAGGCAAATGCCGGGATGGTTCCTTTCAAAGGGCACGGCCGACTTCCTTCCCTAATCCGATCCCCCAAACAACCCAACCCATTGCTTTAAAGCAATTTACATGGCTATGAACTGGCGCGTTACCCATTCTCTGCATTGGCGTTCCATCATCCCTTGGATATTGAAGGATTTTGGCAAATCCCCCAATTTCCGTCAACGTTTCTCCACATCCCTTCAGCCTCTTTCATCATCGCCTCTTTACGTCATCGAAGATTTATACACGACACGAGAGGGGCCAATAGTGGTCTACTTTCGTTTTCTCTGTTGTAGGATACGAGGCACTGCAGGTAATATTCTCATACCTTCTCAAATAATTAATTTCCTGTTAATATCACTGTTCAGTTACTTTGTTTTTAGCTCAACATAAAACTATGGCTTTTAATTTGCAGCCCCGGTCGGAAGATTCGTGCAACGATATGAACATCGGAATTGCTACTCATCAACAGTGAAGTGAGAGAAATGTTCCAAAGTGCTGATAAATTTGATGAAGCTACTGTTTAGTACTTTGTCTAACTCAAATGGTTCTGAGTACTATGCGACTTAACTTCTGAGGTCATCAGTCGCCTAGAACTTAGAACTAATTAAACCTAACTAACCTAAGGACATCACACACATCCATGCCCGAGGCAGGCTTCGAACCTGCGACCGTAGCGGTCGCTCGATTCCAGACTGTAGCGCCTAGAACCGCACGGCCAATCCGGCCGGCACTTTGCCTAATAACCACATCTTACAGTGTAAGTGGAATGTCCTTTATACATTTTCTACATACATAATAACCATCGCTGATCTTTATTTTTGTTTCAAATATCGCCGTTCCCCTTTTGTCTTCCGACTTGTTACGTCGACAAAATACAGAACTTACTGAATAAGAAAAGGGACACATAAGAGGTTGCCTTATTATAACTCTTCTTGAGTAACAACGGAGGGAAATGTGTGGACATATAAGAAAAAGAAGCATGCTTTTATTTCTGTTTCTAATCATTACCGGGAACCGTTTTACTGGTCAGCTATAAGTTGACGGGCACTACAAGAACTGCAGCATTTGCTCTAGAGTGGTACTGCGGTTCCAACGTGCAGATCACTTTCTCGCAAACGTGTATGTCGTGCAAATAAGGAATACAGAACGCAAGGTGCCATAACAACTGTTCCTCGTTGGTGCCTCAACCAGTGACCCACATTAATGCCTGTAAAGCTACAGCTCAACGTCCGTCCGCAGCTAGCGGTCTAGTGACAGTATGTTTTCATTAATCAAGCCGGCACGGTAGCTCAGAGTGTTCGTTAGCTGCACTCTGCGATAAAAAAAAAAAAAAAAACTGTGTCAACGGCTAAACACTGAACCTGAATGGGTGTCATGGACATCGTCACCGAACAAATGCAATGAATAATACCGAACAAAATGAGAAAAAAAGTGACTAGCTTTGCTGCCTCTGGATCACAGGGAACCGTGTTCGATTCCCAACCGGGTTGGGGATTTTCTCTGCCCGAGAAAGGGTGTTTGTGTTGAACTCATTATTTTATCAGCGTCAGCATCATTCGTGACAATGGCTGGTTTGGACTGTGTAAAAACTGGACTATGAATAAATTAGGACTTCATACGGGCGCTGATGACCGCGCAGTTGAGTTCCTCGCAAACCAAACATCATCATCAGCTCAATGTCCAGTCAGTGTAGGCGACAGGAGTGCGGTAGTACTGTATGTAAATTGACTGCACTCTCATTGACGATACTTCTTTCCCCTTCGCCCTGCCCCCTCTTAAACCCACAGGGAGAATATATACTGAAGAGTCGAAGAAATTGGTACACCTGCCTAACATCGTGATGGGCCCCATGAACACCAGAAGTGCCGCACCAAGACGTAGCATGGACTCGATTAATGTCTGAAGTAGGGTTGGAGGGAACTGACACCATGAATCCTTCAGGGTTGTCCATAAATCTGTAAGAGTAAGTGGGGCTGGAGATCTCTTCCGAACAGCATGTTGCAAGGCATCCCAGATACGGTCAATAATGTGCTTGTCTGGGGAGTTTGGTGTCCAGCGGAAGTGTTTAAACTCAGAAGAGTGTACCTGGAGCCACTCTGTAGCTATTCGGGACGTATGGGGTGTCACATTGTCCTGCTGGAATTCCCCAAGTCCGTCGGAGTGGACAATGGATATGAATGGATGTAATCCTACCGGATGTTTACGTACGTGTCACCTGTCAGAGTTTTATTTAGATGCGTCACGGGTCCCATATCACTCCAACCGCACACGCTCCGCACCATTACAGAGCCTCCACCAGCTTGAACAGTCCCCTGTTTACATGCAATGCCCATGGATTCGTGACGTCGTGTCCTTACCCGTGCACGTCCATCCGCTCGATACAATTTGAAACGAGACTCGTCCGACCAGGTAACATGTTTCCAGTCATCAATAGTCCAATGTCAGTGTTGATGGGCCCAGGCGAGGCGTAAAGCTTTGTGTCGTGCCCCGAAAGCCCGTGTCCATTATGTTTCGTTGAATGCTTGACACGTTGGCACTTGTTGATGGCCCAGCATTGAAATCTGCAGCAATTTGCGGAATGGTTGCACTTGTGTCACGTTGACCGATTCTCTTCAGTCGTCGTTGGTCCGTTTTTCCGGCCACAGAGGTTTCGGAAATTTGATGTTTTACCCGATTCCTGATATTCACTGTACACTCGTGAAATGGTCGTACGGGAAAATTCGCACTTCATCGCTACCTCGGAGTTGCTGTGCCCCATCGCACGTGCGCCGACTATAACATCACGCTCAAACTCACTTACATCTTAATAACCTGACATTGTAGTAGCAGTAAGCGATCTAACAACTGCGCCAGACATGTATTGTCTTACATAGGCGTTGACGAAAGCAGCGCCATATCCTGCCTGTTCACATATCTCTCATATCGCGCTGCTATATATATATATATATATATATATATATATATATATATATATATATATATATATATATATATAGGGTTATTCAGAAATGCATGTAAATATTTTAAGGGTGTATTTGTGAGGTAAATATAAGACAAAAATGTTCTATAAATGTTTTTCCATAAACGTTTAATTCCAGAGTTATCGTTAAAATACGAAAGTCATGTCCGTTTCAAAACGACGTCAGTGCAAGCAGCAGGATGCCATATTCTGGTACGTAATGCACATACGTATCTCCCAACAGTTGATTCGAAACTGCATGAATATAGTGTTTGTTTGTGTTTGCAATTGCTGTTTACTCCTACTGTACAGAAGATGGCGCTGATGTTGTTGGTAACGGAAACGTACTTCCTGTCGTTCATTCATCGTCGGAAGGCTACAGGTTTCGTGCACATGATGTACTCAAACAGTGAGTATGCTGATATGCACCTTGTGTATGGTGCAGCAGATGGAAACGCACTTGCAGCAAGACGAAGGTACAGTGAGCTGTTTCCAAGATGACGGTTACCAAGTCATCAGACGTTTGTATCTGTGGACAGACGTATGCGGGAGTATGGCATTCGTCCTGGGCCACATTCAGGTCGACCACTTGAGCATGCAGTGAACGTCGAGGAACATGTTTTGGACCTGGTAGACCAAGATCCAGCCATCAGTACGAGACAAATTAGTGCAGCTGTACGACTTCCACAATCTACTGTATGGCGGCTGCTTCGGAGACAACAGTTGCATCCATTTCACCTGCACAAAGTGCACGAATTGACACCTGCAGACTATCCTCGCCGTCAGCAATTCTGCCAGTGGTTACAAGAGCGTCATTTGAATGATCCAATGTTCATTCGGCGGATATTATTCACAGATGAGGCCATGTTTACTCGTGCGGGTGTAATCAATTCGCATAATATGCACCAGTGGGCTGTCGAGAATCCTAGCGCGAGAATTGTGCGTGGATATCAATATCAATTCTCCATAAACATTTGGTGACGTATTGTGGGGAATAACTTACTCGGACCTCATGTTCTACCTCCAAGGCTGACTGGGCACGCTTACCGCGAATTTTTGGAGGGGGAATTGCCTGGATTGTTACAGGATGTCCCTCTTGCAACACGAGCCACCTTGTGGTTTATGCACGATGGTGCTCCTGCCCATTACAGCCGCAACGTAAGGGCGTACCTCAATGATGCGTATCCACATCGATGGATAGGTCGCGGAGGACCAATTGCTTGGCCAGCCAGATCACCTGACCTGAACCCTTTAGACTTTTATTTATGGGGCCGACTAAAGACATTGGTGTATTCTTCTGCAGTACCGAACAGAGAAGTGCTACAACAAAGAATTGAAGGTGGTTGTGAAATTATTCGTGGAGAGTTGAACGGACTGTGTAATGTGCAGAGATCATTGCGGCGACGAGCACGGGTCTGTCTGCAAGTTCAGGGACAGCATTTTGAACATGCATTGCATTAAGATTTGTGCAAATACAGTACAGTACAGTCTGTAAATTCTTCACGTATTTTCCTTAGTTATTTTGCATTGATTTAGTTCAATCAACAGGAACTGAAGTAATACAGTATTCGCGAGGAATTGTTTCAGTTTGTTACGTCACGTTTATTTACCAGTTTGCGTTTTTAGTCCAAATGCACTGTAATTAAACTGTGAACTCTGGGAAGTAAATACTTTACGTTGTATTGAATGTATTATCTTGTTTTGTTCATAACTCTGTAATAAGCCAAGTATAGCAATAATTGTATAGAACATTTTTGTCTTATATTTACCTCACGAATACACCCTTAAAATATTTACATGCATTTTTGAATCACCCTATATATATATATATATATATATATATATATATATATATATATATATATATATATATATATATATATATATATATATAGGGTGTTACAAAAAGGTACTGCCAAACTTTCAGGAAACCTTCCTCACACACAAAGAAAGAAAATATGTTATGTGGACATGTGTCCGGAAACGCTTACTTTCCATGTTAGAGCTCATTTTATTAGTTCTCTTCAAATCACATTAATCATGGAATGGAAACACACAGCAACAGAACGTACCAGCGTGACTTTAAACACTTGGTTACAGGAAATGTTCAAAATGTCTTCCGTTAGCGAGGATACATGCATCCACCGTCGCATGGAATCCCTGATGCGTTGATGCAGCCCTTGAGAATGGCGTATTGTATCACAGCCGTCCACAACACGAGCACGAAGAGTACATTAGGTACAGGGGTTGCGTAGACAAGGGCTTTCAAATGCCCCCATAAATGAAAATCAAGAGGGTTGAGGTCAGGAGAGCGTGGAGGCCATGGAATTGGTCCGCCTCTACCAATCCATCGGTCACCGAATCTGTTGTTGAGAAGCGTGCGAACACTTCGACTGAAATGTGCAGGAGCTCCATCGTGCATGAACCACATGTTGTGTCGTACTTGTAAAGGCACATGTTCTAGCAGCACAGGTAGAGTACCCCGTATGAAATCATGATAAGATGCTCCATTGAGCGTAGGTGGAAGAAAGTAAAATAAGCTTTAACATGGAAATTAAGCGTTTCCGGACACATGTCCACATAACACCTTTTCTTTATTTGTGTGTGAGGAATATTTCCTGAAAGTTTGGCCGTACCTTTTTGGAACACCCTATATATATAGTGTGCGCGTGAACGCTTCCGAATATATTTAGGAGAGTTGTTTCCATTTTATGTACAACACTTTGAGGACTGTCCATCTTCTTCAGGTGCTGCGAACTGCACTTTTATGCGTTGTAACTGGCTGGACTCCTACAGGAAGCGAGTACACACTACTGCACAATTCGTAAAGACAAAACGAGTAGGTCAGTCTTCTGAACTACTGTGCATAAAATGGAAGCAACAACTCGGCTAAACGCCTGAAAGCATGTCACTAATCAGGATTTAAGTTTACGGATCTTTTTCTGTATACATTTTTCATATGAATACCGGAATGGTAACCTCAAAAAAGCCGCAAGCCAACATCCTCTACGCCAATTGATGTTTCTGATCAAAGGTTTTTAAATTGACTTGACGTTACACCGCTACCATCCACAGAGAAAAGTGGCGCACTGCGTTCCCCACTGGTCCCGTTTTCGGGAGGAATGCGAATTAGTACTAGTGCGTGATGAAGTAACTGGAGACGACGGTACGAGGAATTCGGAAGATTCTCTCTGTCAGACAGTCCTCCGGTATTATTTCGGCTTGGACATGGTTATGAAAGTATTTTAGATTGCTCAGTCACATTCTAAGCTTATGGATTCCAAGTCAGCTGGTGCAAAGTGTCTACTCCTCATTAAACTAACATTCGGAAGGCGAGAAACTAATTTCTCCGTCGTGAAAGCATTGACTCTTCTCAGTATTTTCTTCAATTGTTTCTTCTATTATCTCTGACAATACCATATTGCACAGTGGTGTGGATTTCACGTAAGACAGCAGGTCCACTTGTTATTGTGACCGACCATTATCCTCGCGCCCGGCTGCAGTGTTTCAGACTTTTCGTTCTGTACCCGCCAACGGCTTTCTGTGCGATGGAACATGAAACGTAGTCTCAGTGGAAGTGTAGTTGCTGCACTGGCGTGCAAATTCCAGTCTTCGTCGTCGATGAGCAGCAGTCAGCATGGGTGCGCCTGCTTCCGAGGCTCATACGGAGCAACGTTTGCTGAACAGTCGTCGGGGAGATACTGTTGGTAACCTCCTGGTTCACCTCGGTGATCAGTTGCTCAACAGTTGCACGTCTGTTTCGCCGTAAACATTTCCACAGCCGTCGTCAATCCCTATCAGCAATTCCCTCGGCACCGCGTTTGAATAGGGCCATTTTGTCAAGCACGGTATACGTTAACCAAGACAGCACTTGAACAGTTAACAGATTCATTCGTTTCGAAAATTCATCCACCCTTGGCTCGAAAGCCACCAATTTTACCTTTATGGACATAAAATAAATCGCGTCCACCGATACGCTTTATATACGCTTCGCTCCTAGTGGTGCCATTTCCCTTCTTTGATTGGTTATTGCACGTTGATGTCGAACATAGGCGGTTGTCACATCAATGTGATGTGATTATATTACACTACTGACCATTAAAATTGCTGCACCACGAAGATGACGTGCTACAGACGCCTAATTTAACCGACAGGAAGAAGATGCTGTGATATGCAAATGGTTAGCTTTTCAGAGCATTCACACAAGGTAGGCGCCGATGCCGACACCTACAACGTGATGACATGAGGAACGTTTCCAACCGATTTCTCATACACAAACAGCAGTTGACCGGCGTTGCCTGGTGAAACGTTGTTGTGATGCTTCGTGTAGGAAAGAGAAAATGCGTACCATCGCGTTTCCGACTTTGATCAAGGTCTGATTGTGTCGTATCGCGATATTGCTGCTCGCGTTGTTCGAGATCCAATGACTGTGAGCAGAATATGGAATCGGTTGGTTCAGTAGCGTAATATGGAACGCCGTGCGGATACCAACGGCCTCGTATCACTAGCAGTCGAGATGACAGGCATCTTATCCGCATGGCTGTAACGGATCGTGCAGCCACGTCTCGATACCTAAGACAACAGATGGGGGCGTTTGCAAGATAACAACCATTGCAGGAGCAGTTCGACGACGTTTGCAGCAGCATGAACTATCAGCTCGGAGACCATGGTTGCGGTTACCATTGAAACTGAATCACAGTCAGGAGCGCCTGCGATGGTGTACTCAACGGCGAACCTGGGTGCACGAATGACAAAACGTCATTTTTTCGGATGAATCCAGGTTCTGTTTACAGCATACGATGGTCGCCTCCGTGTTTGGCGACATCGCGGTGAACGCACATTGGAAGCGTGTATTCGTAATCGTCATACTGGCGTATCAGCCGTCGTGATGGTGTGGGGTGCCATTGGTTACACGTCTCGGTTACCTCTTGTTCGCATTGACGGCACTTTGAGCAGTGGACGTTACATTTCAGGTGTGTTACTACCCGTGGCTCTACCCTTCAATCGATTCCTGCGAAACCCTACATTTCAGCAAGATAATGGACAACCTCATGTTGCAGGTCCTGTACGGGCCCCTCTAGATACAGAAAATTTTCTACTGCTGCCCTGGCCAGCACATTCTCCAGATCTCTCACCATCTGGAAGTGCCTGGTCAATGGTGGCCGAGCAAGTGGCTCGTCACAATACTCCAGTCACTACTCTTGATGAACTGTGCTATCGTGTTTAAGCTGCATGGGCACGCCATCCAAGCTCTGAGTCAATGCCCAGGCCGTTATTACGGCCAGAGGTGGTTGTTCTGGGTACTGATTTCTCAGGATCTATGCACCCAAATTGGGTGAAAATGTATTGACATGTCAGTTCTAGTATAATATATCTGTCCAATGACTACCCGTTTATCATCTGCATTTCTTCTTGGTGTAGCAGTTTTAATGGCCAGTAGTGTATACGATTCGGTCCTAGTGCTGCCACTTGCCGTCTATGGGTGGTTATTTGCACGTTGATGTCGGACATAGACGGTTGCCTCATTAACGTGACTGGACTGTGATTATTACTAAATTATATCAATTTTTGTTGAGCTTCGCCACTACCGCATGCTGCAAACATATCGAAAGAATACAGCCAGCGCCGTTCCAGAGTATCACGCGCAGACGGCGGGCTTAAGCGCTCGCACAGTGGCGCGGCACAGCACGTCGCGGAACGTCCCGGCGACTAAACAGCTGTGGCGAATTACGATGGAGCGCGCGGCACGCACCGGCAGTCGGCAGGCGGCTTGCTCAATGCGGGCAATTAGTGGCTGCGTAATTAGTGGCGGCGGCTGATCCGTGGCCGCCGGCGCCCAATCAGGCCTCGTTACGCGACCTCCCGGGTCAACTTGTTACCGTTTTTGTATGGGGAAGCGCGCCACATTTGCCGCCATTCGAGAACGCCTAGCCGACAGGGGTTGGGAGAGGATGACCGAGAGGATCAGACAGAAGGGTTAGGAGGTGGGTCGGGGTGGGGAAGGCAGGGATACAGAAGGGGAAACTAAGGGCTGAGAGAAAAGTAACCACTATAATATACTGAACATCAAACGGATATGGGAACGCTCACAGTACAAGAGTAATATTTGCTACAGAAACCCATAAATAAACATGAACATATCCTCAATATACATCAATAGAGAAGACCAATATTCAAACTAATTTACAACATATTTTACAAATTTAAAAAATCATAAAAAAATAGTCGCACACACACACACACACACACACACACACACACACACACACACAAACAGTTCCCAACCACCCACCCTTCTTACATCCCCACCCCATCATCTTATGTCACTCTCTCACGGCCGGTCAGAGTGGAGGAGCGGTTCTAGGCGCTACAGTCTGGAACCGCGTGACCGCTACAGTCGCAGGTTCGAATCCTGCCTCGGGCATGGGTGTGTGTGATGTCCTTAGGTTAGTTAGGTTTAAGTAGTTCTAAGTTCTAGGGGACTAATGACCATAGCAGTTTAGTCCCATAGTGCTCAGAGCCATTTGAACCATTTGAACTAATGACCACAGTAGTTAAGTCCCATAGTGCTCAGGGCCATTTGAACCAATCCCACTCTCCCACAATCAGTTCCCATGACCCCCCAATCAGCTTAAGGCATGTGACCAAGAGCAGCGCCAACATGTTCGGTTTCCTACAATATAGGTTATGTAAAATTAAATATTTACTGGAAGATACCTATACCATGTCCACTTCGCACATATAGAACAACAAAAGTCTGCGTGGACACTACACGTGCGCCGAGGCCCACGAGAAAGACAGGCCATGGCCCGTACGTCACACTACAGGTCTCACGGCTGCCAGCGTCAATCTCTGTCGGGGAGCTAGTAAGTATTTCGGACGATTTTAATAATTATCAACTGCCCGTTTAAATGCATGTAAGGCCTCAATAGCACACTACAAAATTAACACGTGTATTGGGTATCTTCTCAATTAAATATTGATTTCCCATGGGCCCTGCACGGGGCCGAGCGTTCAAGAAGTGTGGCGGACAAGTCCACTAGTGTGACACCACAGGTTCATTGCAAGGGATATGTATCTCGTTGACCCATACGTGCGGTGACGAACGTCATATTGTGACGTCACATGTTCAACACTTGTGATATACTTTTGGCGTAGTTCCCAACATTTGTTTCCCCATAAGTCGTCGGGGATTTGTAAACGTTAATAAGAATCAATGTGTGTAATTTTAAATAGAAATATCTCGGTCTGTACAAACTTTCAAAGAACCACTACAAATCTCACTTCAAAATATGTATAATTAAGTAATTCTCTATATATTGTGGACTACAGGAGATGCATTACCTACATCGGCGAAACATGTCTGGTACTCAAGATTAAATTTAAACTGCAACAGACAGAAATTTTCTTATCTTTGTGATTAGACGTAATTGGAGTTATTACAATTTACTTCTGGCGTGAAGGTCCACGGTTAAGCTCAAATTCATAGCGCAGAGTATCAGCACTGGTTATTAGGAAACTGCCCACAATGATTATCTTTTACACTCACCAGATAAAAAGTGATTTGTCAAAAGTTTATTTTGCACGTTGTAACCTCGCAGGTTACTAACTTTATTCACTAGTCGATCACCTAAAACCGATTGGAGACAGTGATAAATTACAGTTTCGTTAACTTCCAAGCAATTGAAAATGAGATGCAGTGCTCATGAACAAAGAGTATTTAATAAGAAGAAATGGTATTTACAGCTCTTCAATATTTAATGACCCTTTTAGCAATTGTGTAAATATTAATTTTAATTTTAATAATTTACAGCCTCAGTTGCACTGTTTTCCTAGAATTTACCTATTTTTCAGTCGGGATAACCCAATCTTCTTCAGAATAAAAGTGACTACCTTCTTACCATAGTGCACATCGTCAAGCTAAAACTACAAATCCATAAATTATCGCCGGCCGCGGTGGTCTCGCGGTTCTAGGCGCGCAGTCCGGAACCGAGCAACTGCTACGGTCGCAGGTTCGAATCCTGCCTCGGGCATGGATGTGTGTGATGTCCTTAGGTTAGTTAGGTTTAAGTAGTTCTACGTTCTAGGGGACTAATGACCACATCAGTTGAGTCCCATAGTGCTCAGAGCCATTTGAACCATAAATTATCGTCAGGCTAAGGCTTATCTGGAACTGCCTCGGCCCCACTTCGCGACCGCGACGCGGCAGTTCCAGTACAGCACTCGTGTTTCAGTACAGCACTCATGGCTGCCGCATCGCGGTCGCGAAGTGGGGCCGAGGCAGTTCCAGATAAGTCTTATAGCCTGACGATAATTTATGGATTTGTAGTTTTAGCTTGACGATGTCCACTATGGTAAGGCGGTAGTTACTGTTATTCTGAAGAAGGTTCGGTTATCCCGATTGAAGCCTAGGTAAATTCTAGGCAGTGCAACTGAGGCTGTTAATTCTTAAAATTAAGAAATGGTATTTGAAAATTTGGCAATTGACATCGCGATCCTGTTGCTGATCTGCGCTTGAGTTTACAGCTCAGAATTTGCAGCTCCTAAATGTTTCATGCCATACACGTGATGTACGCCTTTAATTCCCTGCCTGACTGGCTATTTTACACGTCTCGCAGCTCAGACTCTCCTAAAGTGTGCCAGTATCTGGCAGTCCCCTTAATTTTGGTCTATTTTAATGCTCTCACGGTGAGAGCATAGCAGTGTTCCTTTTAGGTCGTTTCTGAACTGTATGAGACCTTGGCCCTTTACAGATATCAAACCTCTTCAGTCAGGTACCAACGAAATGGCGATGGACCACAGGCAAGACTGGGAATATTTGACTGTAATATCCAGTTCTAGCGTTTGCTTTACAACCAAGAAAAAAATACGAGGTTTAAATTATAGTGACGAAGTACTTTACTCACTGTTAAGCCTAAGCGATACAATATCATTCCTAGGAAGAGATTATTTAGAGAACATTTGTAATGAGAGGTTAAACGTAAAAGTGTCCTCTGTGGAGACGGATCACTGTGCCCGGGAAATAACGAAATTGTGGAAAACTGTGAAATAATTTAAAACTATGCCTCTGAGCCAACAGATATTAGCCAAGTATCGCGAAATCTAAATCAGTAATTTTGGCATAAGACAGAATAATGAAAGCAACTGGAGGAAACCCAATGGAAATGAATTCAGTAAGAGAAGCATAGTTGCTTCCCTACTTTTTCTTTTTTTCAGGGATCCGTCCATTTTTGGGGCCATGATAATTCCTGACACTGACACTACTACTACTACTACTACTACTACTACAAAGAAACCAAAATCCATTATTCACGAAAAAACTATGTCCGGGACCATATAAACTAAAGACTAGTAAAACATCGGCATGTGCAACATGTTTGACTATCTATATTTACATACATTTATCTGCTTAAACCATCACCTCGTAGTATACATATTATTTCGTGATTCAGAAACAGATATTCTACAGGGACAATAATTATTAACGCCCTCGGTAAAACTAAAATACTATAAAATTCACCAAACAAGTCTCGTCAGTAACCAGTTTGGCAATAGCATCCACTATTTCATTATCTTTATTAAATACATTTCAAGTTAGGTCGTTATGATATTACTGGAAACATTAGACACATATTGTTTGCACTGATGCTTTCAATTTATTCTTATTTCTTTAGAATAATTTTCTTGTAGCAGTAAGGTCTTCAATTGCCTAAGCTATCAAAATGTGAGCAGCAGTTGGAAACAAGTGCAATAAATTTAACCACTATCCCATCATGAGTTGGGCAAGGCTGCCAATTCGAAAGTCCATCGAGCCTAAACGTGTACTGCCAGTTGGCTATCGCTCCAAGGTTGTTTTGGTGTTCTATTGTTACCTGTGTGTCTTTTGTGACAGAGCCAGTTGAGGCAATATTTGTGCAAAGTAACGTCATCACATCTAACTTATACAAGTTTTACTATTTATATCGCACTATTCGCTTATTTTATGATTATTCTTGCATACTGCTTCTCAGTTGATGGTAGTACTGCTGTCCTTTTCGTTCCAATCACTTGTGTGGGGCAGCTTATTATGTCAGGATGGGAACTGCAAAAATTCTGTTTTTGTTTCTCCCATAATTTTGCGTTTAAGCAAAAGTTGTTACATCGCATATTGATCTGAAAACTACTTATGATATCTTTACACTGCTGAAGCGAAATAAATCATCATTACTATTTAGTCTTCTTGACTAGGTTCTCGGTGATACTACACTCCTGGAAATTGAAATAAGAACACCGTGAATTCATTGTCCCAGGAAGGGGAAACTTTATTGACACATTCCTGGGGTCAGATACATCACATGATCACACTGACAGAACCACAGGCACATAGACACAGGCAACAGAGCATACACAATGTCGGCACTAGTACAGTGTACATCCACCTTTCGCAGCAATGCAGGCTGCTATTCTCCCATGGAGACGATTGTATAGATGCTGGATGTAGTCCTGTGGAACGGCTTGCCATGCCATTTCCACCCGGCGCCTCAGTTGGACCAGCGTTCGTGCTGGACGTGCAGACCGCGTGAGACGACGCTTCATCCAGTCCCAAACATGCTCAATGGGGAACAGATCCTGAGATCTTGCTGGCCAGGGTAGTTGACTGACACCTTCTAGAGCACATTGGGTGGCACGGGATACATGCGGACGTGCATTGTCCTGTTGGAACAGCAAGTTCCCTTGCCGGTCTAGGAATGATAGAACGATGGGTTCGATGACGGTTTGGATGTACCGTGCACTATTCAGTGTCCCCTCGACGATCACCAGAGGTTTACGGCCAGTGTAGGAGATCGCTCCCCACACCATGATGCCGGGTGTTGGCCCTGTGTGCCTCGGTCGTATGCAATTCTGATTGTGGCGCTCACCTGCACGGCGCCAAACACGCATACGACCATCATTGGCACCAAGGCAGAAGCGACTCTCATCGCTGAAGACGACACGTCTCCATTCGTCCCTCCATTCACGCCTGTCGCGACACCACTGGAGGCGGGCTGCACGATGTTGGGGCGTGAGCGGAAGACGGCCTAACGGTGTGCGGGACCGTAGCCCAGCTTCATGGAGACGGTTGCGAATGGTCCTCGCCGATACCCCAGGAGCAACAGTGTCCCTAATTTGCTGGGAAGTGTCGGTGCGGTCCCCTACGGCACTGCGTAGGATCCTACGGTCTTGGCGTGCATCCGTGCGTCGCTGCGGTCCCGTCCCAGGTCGACGGGCACGTGCACCTTCCGCCGACCACTGGCGACAACATCGATGTACTGTGGAGACCTCACGCCCCACGTGTTGAGCAATTCGGCGGTACGTCCACCCGGCCTCCCGCATGCCCACTATACGCCCTCGCTCAAAGTCCGTCAACTGCACATACGGTTCACGTCCACGCTGTCGCGGCATGCTACCAGTGTTAAAGACTGCGATGGAGCTCCGTATGCCACGGCAAACTGGCTGACACTGACGGCGGCGGTGCACAAATGCTGCGCAGCTAGCGCCATTCGACTGCCAACACCGCGGTTCCTGGTGTGTCCGCTGTGCCAGGAGTGTATGTCTTTCTTTTCAAGTTTTTATGTAACTGCTTAAAAGTCCTGTGATGTGAGCCGTGTACTTGCTGCTTATCGTCACATACAATGGAAGTTATTTTTTTTTCAGGAATCTATGATTTGCCTGTCCAGGATTAAACATTAGAACCATATTTATAAATTTGGGGAAATGGCTCTTGTTTGTATCATACCTTAACAGTGCGAGTTTCGAAACGTAATGTAAAATATTTTTATTTCAACAAGTGGCCTCCATTTAGTTCTAAACATTACGTAATATTGTATGTAGATAATCGTTTTACAGTGTGATTCAAAAGAAAAAGAACATATATCAGTGGTTTATTACAGACAAACTACAAAAGGTAGAAATACATTAAGCGTGTCACTGCTTGTACGGTACTCCACCTCCTTTATGGCCTTCCTACGTTACATATAAGCTTAATCTAGGGGGGGGGGGGGGGGGAGCGAGGGAGGAAGGGAAATGGAAAGCACTATCGATGTCAGCTGCATCGGGACTGCACTAGGAATCAGTGGCGAAGAGTGAAAATGTGTGCCGCACCGTGATTAGAACTGGGGATCGCCTGCTTACGGGGCAGAGGCCTTAACCACTGCGCCACCCAGACACAGTGTACATCGCAGCTTCACGGATTATCTCGGCACGCCTCCCTGCCGACCCACATTCCCTCTCAGTGCCACCTATCCACAGTGCCTGTGCATGTCGTCCATGCTCGCTACTGTGACTTTTCAGAAAGAGATCAGACATAATTATAAATCCGCACTTTCGATACATGTATATAGATTAAAACTGTGTGCCGGATCGAGACTCGAACTCGGGACCTTTACTTTTTGCGGGTAAGTGCTCTACCGTCTGACCTAACAGAGCACGACTTACGACCCGTCCTCACAGCTTGAATTCTGCCAGTATCTCGTCTCCCTCCTTCCAAACTTCTTAGAAGCTCTTCTGCATACCTTGCAGCAAAAGCACTCCTGGAAGAAAGGATACTGCGAAGCCATGGCTTAGCCACAGCCTGGGGGATGTTTTCAGAATGAGATTTTCACTCTGCAGCGGAGTGTGCACTGATATGGAACTTCCTGGCAGATTAAAACTGTGTGCCGGACTGAGACTCGAACTCGGGTCTTTTGCCTTTCGCGGAGAAGTGCTCTAGCATCTGACCTACCCAAGCGCGACTCACGACCCGTTCTCACATCTTCAGTTCTGCCCGTACCTTGTCTCCTACCTTCCAGACTTCATAGAAGCTCCTCTGCACACAGTTTTAATCTGCCAGGAAGTTCCATATCAGCGCACACTCCGCTGCAGAGTGAAAATCTCATTCTGGAAGTATACATGTCTTTCGTAAGAAATATTACTTCGCTCCAGTAAGACTATCCTTGCAAAGGAGACACTGAAATAATTCTGCGACAACACCACCCAACAGCCACCAACAGTTTAATCATACACCGGAGTGACAACACATACGAAAAGTGGCCACAATAAACTGACGCACGATCTATTATGAAGGAACATAAACTGACGACAGTCTCATTGTGCACATATCAAAAAAAGTTTTGCATAACCTCCGTTCCGAGGGTTCCGGAACCTGTACAGAAAATTGTAATAGAGATTAACGTAAACATCATTTCCGCCCTTTTTATTGCTCTTGAAAACCACACATTGCATGATGCACCACCATACAGCGAGACCTTCAGTGGTTGCGATACAGATTGTTGTACACACCAGTACCTATAATACCCAGTAGCACGTCCTCTTGCATTGATGCATGACTGTATTCGTCGTGGCATACTATCCACAAGTAGATTGTCCCATTCCTGAAGGGCGATTCGGCGTAGATCCCTCAGAGTGGTTGGTGGGTACCATCGTCCATAAACATCCGTTTTTAGTGTATTCCAGGCAGGTTCGATAGGGTTCACGTCTGGAGAACAAGCTGGCCACTGTAGTCGAGCAATGTCGTTATTCTGAAGGAAGTCATTCACAAGATGTGCACCATGGGGGCGCGATTTGTAGTCCATGAAGATTAATGCCTCGCCAATATGCTGCCGATAAGGTTGCACTATCATTCGGAGGATGGCATTCACGTATCGTACAGCCGTTACGGCGTCTTCCATGACCGCCAGCGGCGTACTTCGGCGCCACATAATGCCCTCCCCCCCCCCCCCCCCCAAAAAAAAAAAAAAACAGCAGGAGGGAACCTCCACCTTGCTGCACTCAATGGATAGTGTATATAAGGCAATCAGCCTGACCGGTTTGCCTCCAAACACGTCTCCGACGATTGTCTGGTTGAATGCATATGTGACACTCATCGGTGAAGAGATGTCAATTCTGAGCGATCCATTCGCGGCATGTTGTTGGGCCAATCTGTACCGCGCTGCATGGTGTCATGGTTGCAAAGATGGACCTCACCATGGACGTCGGGAGTGGAGTTGCGTATCATGCAGCCTGTTGCGTTGAATTTGAGTCGTAACACGACGTCCTGTGGCTACACGAAATGCATTATTCAACATGGTGACGTTGCTGTCAGGGTTCCTCCGAGCCATAATCGGTAGGAAGCGGTCATCAACTGCAGTGGTAGCACTTGGGCGGCCTGAGCGAGGCATGTCATCGACAGTTCCTGTCTTTCTATATCCATGTCTGATCGCTTTGGTTCAGCCAGAGACGCCTGGATACTTCCCTTGTTGAGAGCCCTTCCTGGCACAAGGTAACAATGCGGACACGATCAAACCGCGGTATTGACCGTCTAGGCATGGCCGAACTACAGGCTACACGGACCGCGTACATCCTTCCTGGTGGAATGACTGGAATTGCTCAACTGCTGGACCCCCTTCGTCTAATAGGCGCTGCTAATGCATGGTTGTTTACATTTTTGGGCGGGTTTAGTGACATCTCTAAACAGTCAAAGGGGCTGTGTCTGTCATAAAATATCCACAGTCAACGTCTATCTTTAGGAGTTCTGGGAACCGGGGTGCTGCAAAACATTTTTGATATGTGTGGTTGAGCTTAAGGATACAATTAGAACACACCATAGCCTCGCTTTTCATCATCAAATCACATACAGTTATAAAACAGAACACACAATGGTTTTTCCAGTGCACTTATAAAGGGTGAAAAGTATTTAAACCGACAAACTCTGGGAGGTTGTAGGGGGCATCAAAACAAATATTTTTCTGTAATGTCATTTTTCTCCTATGAGGATTATTTAAACCGGTGGAGGCCGTATTACGCTCTTCAGTTGTTAGAGGCCGTATTAAGATCTTCAATTGTTAGAGGGCGTATTAGACTTCAGTTGTAGGCAACTGCTGGCCACCAGTGTAGTAGTGCATTCTCTGTTTACTAATGGAGCGATACACCTGGAGTGAATACACTGATATGGTTAGTGCGTACTACGTAGCGCACCACAACTGACGAGCTGCACAGCGAGTTTATCAACAACAATATCCTAATCCCCGTATCCCTCGTCATACGACATTGGCTACTGTGTACCAACGTCTGCGTGAGACCGGGTCATTTAGCATATTACCTGGACAGGGACGCCGTCGCACGGTAAGAACGCTGTAATTTGAGGAATCTGTCTTGCACCATGTGGAGCGGGATCCTTCAATCAGCAATCGTGCAATTGCACTTAACATGGAGACAAATCAGACGAATGTAAGAACAGTCCTTCGAGATCATTTGTTACGCCCATTTCACTTACAGCGTGTCCACAACCTGGAACCAGTTGATTATCCACCCAGAGCATCGCCAGAATTGCTGGAAGACGTCCCGCTCCCTACAAGACAGCACATGTGGTCCCAACATGACGGGGCGCCGGCACATTTAAGTCGTTTTGTGCGTCGATTCCTGGACCGGCGGTTCCCAGAAACGTGGATTGGTAGAGGTGATCCTGTACCATGGCCTTCTCGATCCGCAGATATGTCCCCTCTGGACTTTGTTGTGTGGGGAGAGATGCGCAACCTTGTTTACGCAACTCCTATTGCATCAGAAGAGGATTTGGTTGCCCGGATAGTAGCAGCAGCAGGAACAATTCAAGATACTCCTGGGGTTTTTGCCTGTGTCAGACAGAAAATGATCCGACGGTTTAACCTTTGTTTACGTGTCAATGGAGGCATTTTTGAAAATCTGCTGTAATTGAAATTGTCTTGTGTTAATGTGTTATCTCTTGGAAATAAAAATGGAAAAGTGTTTCTTGGTTTAATTAATTTGCCGCCAGAGAAATCTTCCTCTGCCGGTTTAAATACTCCTCATAGGAAAAAATGACATTAGGGAAAAAATATTTGTTCTGATGTCCCCTACAACCTCCCAGAATTTGTCGGCTTAAATACTTTTCACCCCGTATAAGATACTGTGCTATGAATGTGGCTGCAACGGCGACCCCACGGTGTTTTGACAATTCAAGTCTTGGTCACAAACACACTTATGCCAGTACAAATGCAATTATGAGTACCACTCAGCAGCACATGTCAGTATGTCGTGGTAACAGAAACTTTCTGCCGCAGTTCTTTCCTGTCTTCAGCTGCTGTATCTACTAGCTCTACGGAGGTAAACGCCACCTGCCGCAGCAGCCTAACGACGTCTCACACTAGGGCCGGCTGCACCCTATGCCTACCGTCAACGGTCCAACCGGTCTGCTATCTGTGCGCTGTCTCTTCGACTCCATGACACTGTTCTTCTTGTCCAGGGTCCATATACTTCCGGCAGCGTAATACAACTGCCACTTGCTCCTCCTCGCCTTCTGTCGTCGCCCGGGGAAGCACCCAAAACCCTTCCTGCGCTTTACTGGCCACCCCTCATGTGACGCACCATGGCAACGTAACTCAAACATACCCCTCTAGCAGAGAGAAGCACAAATATACCACAACACACGGTAGGGGGTTTAACTTGCTCAAAGATTTTGTAAATCGTGATTACACTTAATCTTAGTTCGTTTGCCCCGAATTTCGTTTTACGTACTGTGTTTGGTTATACTGTGCGGCTGTCTACTACTGTAGTCAATAAATTAATTGCGTGAGGCACGCTGATGACAAATTTTTGTATAAATAATTTTCAGATGCTGCATTTCCATAAATTGCAATTTACTGGATGTTATGGTACGCGATGTACTGAGTACTATCTAAAGAAGTTATTACTATTAATATATTAAAACATTTTATATTTTTCATTGCCACTAAAATTGTATTCTTATGGGGTACATCAAATGTGTGGAGGACCACAAATATGATTGGGAGGAAGGTGGGGGGGGGGGGGGGGGGTGAACTGCAACTAACTATGAACCGTCTCCCCATCGCTCAAGCCCTGAACTATGTAAGATGTGTCGCTGTACACGAAGGTGCGCCAGCAACAGACTAGCCGGTAGGGGTGGGCAAGCAATAGAAATAACCAAACTAACCCAAATCAGAAGTTACTGAGAAGTTGCAGTTTTCGTAATACCAAGTTGTCAGTATCTGGCTGTGATTTCAGTCACAACTACACCATGTGCCCTATGTTTCATGGCATTCATACTACGACGGGCTGTTAGGCTGTTATAATGTCGTTTCGACTTAGGAACAGTGCAACATGTAACAACTAAGAGTAACATTACAGTGAGGTGACGAAAGTCATGGGTTACCTCCTAGTATTGTGTCGAACACGTTTCGCCCCGCATCGAACAACAACCAGGCGTGACATAGGTTCAACAAGGCCCCTGCAGAAATATTGCTTGATACTGTCTCTACAGCTGCCCATAATTGCAAAACTGTTGCCGAATGTTCTATAAATGTACGGTGCGATTCATGTCGGGTGATCCTGGCGGACAAGTTATTAGCTCGAAATATCCAGAACGTTCAAAATAGTCAACAACAATTGTTGCTCAGGGGTCTTGACGCATTATCTTCCATAAAAAATTCCATTGCTCTTTGGGAACATGAATCACCTGAATGGCTGCAGATGGTCTCAGTTTGCTCATTTGGACCAGAGGACCAAGTTCATTCTATGTAAACATAGCCCACACCGCTATGGAGCCATCACCATATTACACGGTGCCTTGTTGACAACTCCAGTCCATGGCTTCGTGGACCACCCTCGAACTCTACCATCAGCTCTTACCAACCGAAATCGGGGATCACCTGACCAGGCCACACTTTTCCGGTCGTCTAGGATCCAGCCGATATGGTCACGAGCCCAGGAGAGGCGCTGCAGTCGAAGTCGTGCTGTCAGAAAGGGCACTCAAGTCGGCCACCTGCGGCCGTCGCCCATTAATGCCTAACGAACATGTCCATCTTACGCCCCACAATGATTTTCAACGATTATTTCACACAGTATTGCTTGTCAATTAGCAGTGACAACACTACGCAAACGCCGCTGACCTAGGTCTTGAAGTGTTAGCTGTCGGCCACTGCGTTGTCCATGGTTACAGGTTCCCTCGACAAGGTGAATCTCAAAATATTTAATTCCCTAACGATTTCCGAAATGGAATGTCTCATGTGTCTTGCTCAAACTACCTTCCGCTTTCAAAGTCTGTTAATTCCAGTCGTGCGACCATAGTCACGTTGGAAAGCTATTCACATGAATCACCTGAGTACAAATGATAGCTCCACCAACGCACTTCACTGTAATACCATATGTACGCGATACTGTCGCCTTTTGTGTTTGTACCTTTCGATATCCCATGACCTGAATTTTTTTATTGTAATTTTGTACAACTGCAAAACTGCGTGTACCTGGTCTCATCTCCATGTGTCCGACGGGGAATAATACTAGATTAATCTCACAAGTCTACCTGTCGGTATGTAGTAGGCGTCCAGTTGCGGGGACACAAAATGGCTCTTAGCACTATGGGACCTATCTTCTAAGGTCATCAGTCCCCTAGAACTTAGAACTACTTAAACCTAACTAACCTAAGGACATCACACACATCCATGCCCGAGGCAGGATTCGAACTTGCGACCGTAGCGGTCGCGCGGTTCCAGACTGTAGCGCCTAGAACCTGCGGGGACACAGTTCGTCGCTCCTTGTTTCAACTGGGAAGATAACTGCTTACTAATTGAATACATTTTGAGATGCTAAATGCCTTAAAGCAAGTGCAACGGACTATTAATACTACGATAAATATAAAATACCTTCGCGAGAGGTAAATACTCAGTGGAATTTAAGCATCTCCGTGCGAACTCGATAACAAAGATATACGTACCGTATTAAGCTACGACAAAGAGATTATTATTCCACGCTGGACGTTGGAAGAGATATGTTCTATGTCGGATTGAGAGGAGATTGCTGGAAGCCGTCATTAAGGCAGTAATCTATGTTTTATGGTATTGAAGAAAGTAAATACATATAAAAACACAAAAGGAGTATCAGGTGTGTAGAGGTCATAAGCCTTAATCTTTTAAAAAGAAATATTCAATGATTATAAAGACGCAAGTCGTTCGGAAGTGTTGTGTAGTTAGATGGTGCGAACCTGCAGTTTTACACGGTTTTGGGATTCGTCTTGAATATTTCTCCGAAGACCTAAATAATTTCACGAACTTAAGTTTGACGCCACATTCCATACACATGACACAGTATAGGACTTGGCTGTACCGATCGACTTCCGCAGAGCGATAAATTATCTTTAGCGATTTCAGGTGGAGAAGTTGCAGCAAAGAGAGTCAACGAGATCTGTTGCTGCGAAACGCATGTGGTATTACCGTATTCTTTAACATACGGAGAACAGTAAGCAATATAGACTCCATAACTACCGCAAACATAATCACAAGTATTCAACGTAAATAAAAGGAGCAAACAGTAAAAATGAATCGCTAGACCAAAACATAAATAAAAATTAATTAATAATAATACGCAATCACATTAATAAAACGCTCATTAAATAATAGAGAAAATAAAAATTAGAACTTTAAATATTGCACGTCTATCCGCCCGTATGTATCTCCGTAGTCATCATTCACCCCTTCCATCTGCGACCCGTGGTGTACCTTAACTGCCTCGGCTCTAGTTTTGGTTAGCGGTGTACCTGAACGGTATACTTTAACCACGGCGGTGAATAGATTACAAACATAGCCGTTCCGGTAACGCTTGCACCCTTGGTACGAAAGCCAGTGATCATGCTCTTCGGAACTCAGATAAAGCGCTCGTTACCGCACTACGACAACCACTGCACTCTTTTCCGTATCCCCCGACACGATACGTATAACGTCCTCTCATAGCGCTGCCACCTTCCATCTGCAAATGGTTACTGCACGTTGACATCGAAGAAAGGGGGTAGTCACATTAATGTGACTGTATCGTGTAAGACTGCAGCAAATAACAACTAAAAATACCATTTGCCGGTAAGTAACAATATCGTTAGGTACGAGGATCACTTCAAAAGAAAAGCACACTATTCTTTTAAAATCCATCTTTTATTCTACATGTTTGAAAGTTTTACATAGTGTTGATACATCCTTTAAGAACAATATTTTCAGTTCTCCCCATAATTTACATCCCTCTCAACTGCCTTACGCTATCTTGGAACCAGCGCCTGTATACCCGCACAGTAAAATTCTGGACCAACCTGTTGGAGCTACTGTTTGGCAGCGTCCACAAGAGAGTCATCATCTTCAAACCTTGTACCACGAAGAGAGTCTTTCAGTTTCCCAAAGAGACGATAGTCACATGGAGCCAGGTCAGGACTGTAAGGCGGGTGTTTCAGTGTTGTCCATCCGCGTTTCTCTGTGAGCCACTGTCAACATACTGGGAACCCACCTGGCACAAACCTTTTTTAACGCCAACAATTTCAGTATTCTGCAAACACTTCCTTCCCGTATCCCAACGCAGCGTGACAATTCGTTCACTGTGATGCGTCTGTCGGCAGTCACCCGTTAACTCTCTGCACATTGTCTGGAGTGTTTGCAGTACGAGGCCTGTTGCTGCGAGGGCAATCCTCAATATTACCGTGCCCACTTTCATCACGTAACTTGCTTGCCCACCGACCAACTGCACTGCGATCAACAGCAGCATCTCTATACACCTTTTCCAATCTTTTGTTAATGTTTCCCACTGTCTCGTTTTCACAGCACAGGAATTCTATGACACCACGTTGCTTCTGACGGACGTCAGTGTAGCGGACATCTTGAAGACATGCGGTGACGGCGCCACTCACGGGAAAAGGTTGAACTAAGTTTGAAAACAAGCGGGAAGGATGTATCTACACACTGTAAAACTTCCACATAGTGGGCATTTCTTTTGGAATAACCCTCGTAATAGTTGAGATCAAGTCTATGCGCCGGCCGCGTTCAGCTTGAAAGTTGCAAAGTGTGTTCGCCGTAACGTAGTGCAAGTTGCGGCCAGCCGGGCCGCTCGCTCAGAAGCGATAAAACCGGCGGCAGGAGGGAAGTGGAGCTGATGCTGCTGTTCCACGAGCCCGGCCCGACCAGGCGGGGGGTTGGGGGTTCCTCCCTCCCCGCGAGCGCAGCGTGAGGGGGTGCAGGGCGGATCGCGGCGAGTAAAGGAGACGAAGTCACACGCCACGAATCCGGGATGAAATCGTACGAGGGCAGCCAGCTACCGAGCGGCACGCCGCGCTCCGGATTTTCAGTCCCTGCTATTTTAGTTTTTGTGAAGGTAGCCGCGTATGGCGGCAGTGGAGTGGAGTGGAGTGGCCGGAAGGAAGGAGCAGGGTGGCGACAGAAGAGGGGTGTCCTCGACGCTGCGCACAAGATGACTCCGGTCCTAGATTAAAACTGTCAACCACTCCGACGAAGATATATTAAAACGGTCGCGCGTGCCCTGCAGACTCGCGGTTCCGGCAACTCCTCTGCTACTCAGAAATCCTCCAGACAAGGAGGGGCTATGCTTGTCCGTTGTGTAACCCGAAATATAACCACCCTCTTTGTTGCTGGCGGCTGCGTAATGGGTCTCAACTGTAGCCCACCGTCCACGCACAGAATGTTTTCGGTGGTGGGGGTGGTGAAGATAAATTCCCATAAAACGTTATATTTAAGTCAAGATGAATTCCACTAAGACCAGTTGTGCTCAGATGCCGTGAAATGATTATAATCAGGGATGAACTCAGCAGTTGAACAATTTAAGCAACTGGACAGTTTAAGGTCGTTTTAACAAAATGTGCATCTACATCTGGATCTACTAAACGCATTAATGATGGCTATACTTTTTCGCAAATTCAGCTGGACCAGCAATGAAATATAAATTCGTAAGTGACGGGTTCCCCTCTTCATCCATGATTATCATTGTACAGGGTGGTAGTAATTAAAGTGCAGCTAATTGCAAAGCTCCATTTTCTGCTGTAATTGTCGTATAGCAGCGAAATTTGGTAGATATTCTAATCCTTTATTGCAGAACTGAAGTAGGCTGTAAAAAATAAGTTCCACTTTCTGCTACCAGATGCAAACGTGTCACTGTGAGTGCGAGAGAGACATACAGAAGTGTTTAAATTTGTAATGCATTAGGAACGGGACTTGGGCAGAAAAAGTCAAACCAGTTAGGAAGCAACGAAGTTATTATGAACCACCTGTTAACAGTTTAGTCAGTATGAGCACTAAAGATTTCGATGAGATGCTGCAGAGCGCCAGCTTCCCACCTTGTGGTCAAGATTGGAACAAACTTTTTTCCAGCGCAGATCGGTTCCGCATTACCATACCTGCCAAGTTTTGCTGCCACACTATAATTTCAGCCCATGCCGGACCTCCGTGAGTAGTTGCACTTCAAGACTTGTTGTCTTGATATCTTACAGAGATACAGCTGATCACGGAAATCTGTCATTTCACGTGTTGCTACCCGAGTTTCTGTTGGCTCGTTTGTTGTCATTTTTGTTTCAAAGTTGAAGTTGCGAAGTTCTGGTTGAGTTTACGTAACTGTAATCTTCAGTTGTGATTGTGATTTGTTCGCTACTTATACTGTATCGTTTAAGCAAGGCGCACTTATTTACAAATGCTGAATACACTACTGGCCATTAAAATTGCTACACCACAAAGATGACGTGCTACAGACGCGAAATTCATCCTACAGGAAGAAAATGCTGTGATATGCAAATGATTAGCTTTTCAGAGCATTCACACAAGGCTGGCTCCGGTGGCGACACCTACAACGTGCTGACATTAGGAAAGTTTCCAACCAGTTTCTCATACACAAAAAGCAGTTGACCGGCTTTGTCTGGTGAAACGTTGGTGTGATGCAGAAATGCATACCATTACGTTTCCTACTTTGAAAAAGGGCGGACTGTAACCCATCGCGATTGCGGTTTATCGTATCGCAACATTGCTGCTCGCGTTGGTCGAGATCCAATGACTGTTAGCAGGATATGGAATCAGCGGGTTCAGGAGGGTAATACGGAACGCCGTGCTGGATCCCAACGGCCTCGTATCGCTAGCAGTCGAGATGACAAGCATCTTATCCGCGAGACTGTAACGGATCGTGCAGCCACGTTTCGATCCCTGAGTCAACACATGGAGACGTCTGTAAGACAACAACCATCTGCACGAACAGTTCGACGACGTTTGCAGCAGCATGGACTATCAGCTCGGAGACCATGGCTGCGGTTTCTCTTGACGCTGAATCACAGACAGGAGCGCCTGCGATGGTGTACTCAACGACGAACCTGGGTGCACGAATGGCAAAACGTCATTTTTTTCGGATGAATCCAGGTTATGTTTACAGCATCATGATGGTCACATCCGTGGTTGGCGACATCGCGGTGAACGCACAATGGAAGCGTGTATTCGTCATCGCCATACTGGCGTATCACCTGGCGTGATGGTATGGGATGCCATTGGTTACACGTCTAAGTCACCTCTTGTTCGCATTGACGGCACTTTGAACAGTGGACGTTACATTTCAGATGTGTTATGTCCGGTGGCTCTACCCTTCATTCGATCCCTGCGAAACTCTACATTTCAGCAGGATAATGCACGGCCGCATGTTGCAGGCTCTGTACAGGCCTTTCTGTATACAGAAAATGTTCAACTGCTGCCCTGGCCAGCACGTTCTACAGATCTCTCACCAATTGAAAACGTCTGGTCAATGGGTGCTGAGCAGCTGGCTCATCACAATACGCTAGTCACTACTCTTGATGAACTGTGATATCATGTTGAAGCTGCTTGGAAAGCTGTACCTGTACACGCCACCCAAGCTCAGTTTGACTCAATGTCCAGGCGTATCGAGGCCGTTATTACGGCCAGAGGTGGTTGTTGTGGGTCTGATTTCTCAGGATCTATGCACCCAAACTGCTTGAAAATGAAATCACATTTCAGTTCTAGTATAATATATTTGTCCAGTGAATACCCGTTTATCATCTGCATTTCTTCTTGGTGTAGCAGTTATAATGGCTAGTAGTGTATGTACTGTATTTGTAACGGAGACTCTCCAGCTGATTATAGAAAATGCGGTTGACTATTTCGTAGCCGCAGTGTAGCGTGTTTACGTGCGATTTCACAACACTGCTTACGACTCGTGCAGTGCCCATTATCCATACCTGAACCTGCAAACGAACTGAGTGTGGATGTCGGCAAGTTACTGTAGCCCAGGAGGTAAACATTTTCGATCCTATTACATTATTGAATTGGCTACCTGGTGAAAGTCCGTTCATAAGGCGCGCTTGCAATTGCGGAGGATTTGGGCACAGTTTATCACCACATCTTTTAATTAGTGGCAGGCAAGAATCGGCGACCATGCGATTCGTGTAGCCTTGTCACCTGCCGTGAGCTAAGAACAAGACACGTATAGAATGAAGCCTAGTTGTACACGCCGGCGCTAAGACGATAGCACTGCTTGCATGTTATGCGTAATCGTCTATTATGAAACGATTTTGTGAGCGACCAAATGAAAGAGTGCAACTACTGTCTATGTGAAAGTCAAGTAGTTTCAGGAAAAAGTTTGGCTTACGTTTTCCGGAAAAATTACTTCAAAAGATGCTTATAATGAATACAGCGTTCGCTGGTGTAACATTCTTTAATTTTCGTACAAAGTGCACAATATTTCTGTGAAACAGTTTCTCATCATTTAGGGATGCTGATTCAACAATATCACCTATCTTGTTGGCCGGCTTCCCTTGGGATGTACTAGAAGGTTTTTTTTGACGATGAGAAAAATTGTGCAATTCCTACATCATTCGGGAAGTTTAGAGCAATAAAAACAACATGCCTGGAAATTTCTCAATTTCCATCTATATTGATAACGCTGTAAACATAGTAAATAATGATAGTGTTTCACTCTCGTGCAGAGAACCGCACTTTCAAGCAGTGCCCAATGCTGAGGATTGACCTTTATTCTGACACAAAATTGGCAGCAGCGAAATTAACTGAAAAGCATATTTAATGTTAATTGCTACGAATGTTTCGTATACTTACGCAACTCGCAATGTATTCTGACGAATAAACTAGGTAACTCGTTTTACATATTTACTAAAATTCGAAGATAAAATTACGCAGTATACACGTAAAATTAATAAAAGTCTATGATTATTTTAAAGGCCGTTGAACGAGTGTAAGCACGCGAACAGTTCGCTACATTAAAACAATTGTATCTTTAATAATCGTACCGTGAAGAGCCTTTCATTTTACACGCTCATAAATATGTTGTCTTTCTCTCCCTGTTATTTTTGCCACTTTCCAAGCCACACACACTAATTACATCATGAAAATAAACGTTAATGTTACTGCTGTTTTTCGAGAACGTTCCTAACCTAAGCATATTGGAACAACTTTTAAATGTTGCGAGCCCAAAGTGGCCGTTACCAGAAATGAGATGCACTGCACAAATTCTCCGCTGTGTGGTAAACGGATGGGGGGTAATTGGAGGTGCTACAGCCACGGTAACAACTCAGCTTACGTGGATTATGCAGATGAAACTACTTGGCTTCACCGACGTGTGCAGTAATTGTAAACGAGTAGTCAACGATACGTACTAATAAATCATTTACTTCCTAACTCAGAATGCCTTCCAGCCGTTACGAGTATGTAACACATCAGTTATATTACTAAAACTATTTCGTCGTAGAAGAACAAGTATTGTGGGATTATAGTGTCTAATAAGTAATCTAGTCACCTCAGACAGATACGTGTTACGCAGAAATTGAGCTGTGGGACAGTTTTAGACATGCGAGAAAATGTCTTCGTTATTCTGCATAAAAAGTTTCATAAGCCGGCTGCTGAATTTTCGACATTTTTCCAAGAAACGTTACACTTGCACAATAGTTTTCTCGCCTTTATAAGTTTACGAGTATCCTGTTTTTTCCCAAAACAGTGCGTGAACTACAAAAATACGTGAACGTTACACACGCAATGAAAATTTCTTAAACCTGTGCCGTTTGGACGCAACTGGTGGGGCGTGTGAAAGGTGTCGTGTAGGAGTTCACACTTCTTACCACAACCTGGATCCGTTCGCAGCCTGCTGCCGAGGTGTGTAGCGATAAATTTCAGGTCATGCCACATACGATTTGTACGGGAGTTAATAAGGCAAATATGATGCAAATAACAAGTCATTGTTTTAGATCACGTTAAAATCCCGGTGAGCAAATAAATGCGGATGAAATTTCATTGTAGATGACCATCAGGTGTTTATTTTTATATTCAGAGCTACAGGATACAAACATTAGATCATCATCAAGCCAAAGCAAAGGGTAAGAAGCTTGTCACTACAACATTTGAAGTGAACAACTCAGATGTATGTAGACGATCGCACACAAGACGATCATCGTGTTTGATCGCGTTGTGAGCGTCTCCTACATGACTGTGTCTTTCGCATATTATTTGTAGCAGAAGCTATGTTTTTTCTGCCTACATCGAAGCTGTTCACTTCAAATGTTGTGTGACAACCTGGTTACAATTCGCTTCGGCTTGATAATGGTCTATTGATCGAAACCTGTAGCACTGAGCATACAAATGAACAACTGATGATCATCTACAATGAAGTTACTCAATTATTTGACAGCAGTAAGGCCCCATCTCATGGCAAATCTAAATAAATGTAGAATGGAAAGATATTAAGTAAAATATGTGGGAAGCTGAATTGATAATGAAATACTTGCCATAACGTGGGATTAGATTGTTGGACCTGTTAATTTATAGTGGTTCATGCGATAAAGACTGACTACCATGAAATACAGGTGAGCCGTGCGTGACTCGTGCTCCCGCCATAATGTATTTTGCACCCTGCTTTAACGTACTTCCACCTCACTACGTTAATTTAAATTACTACTCTCACTGAGTTGCTGCTTTGCCTGACTGTGAGCGGCGTTAGGAGCGGGTATCGACATATTCCTCCTCGCGTTTTCTTTGTGTGACTGCTATTACATCCCGGTGGTTGTCTGTCGTAGAGCGGTTCGGCGGGAGTTCGGGTTGCGAGGTCGTGTCTGCCAGTCAGTTGGAACGCGTCTGGGGCGCAGTCCGGACCTGCCGGTCGGGGAGTTGCGATGCGGCACTAGTGCAGTCGGTTGGAGCAGCAGTGAGGTCTGCGTCGACGTGGCTCGTCCGACCATTACCGCCACGCATCACTGGAGCCGGGCCACAATCTTGTTGGATCGTCGGTCGATCGTCCTACCGGACGTCACGTTTTGGCTCGCCGATCGTTCATGAGTCGTGTGTGTGTGTGTGTGTGTGTGTGTGTGTGTGTGTGTGTGTGTGTGTGTGCACGCGCGCGAGCGCATCGACTCCCGATTTGTCTCCGTGCATGTTTAGTTACTGTTGCGTATCGTTTAGGTCTTCGTGCAAGTGTTTGTCAGGTTGTGTGTTATTGGCACTGACGACTATTTGAGACGTTGTCGGCATTCTGAGAGGAGTCGGTCGTTGCGGATGAGGGAAGTTATCCCCGCGCGGTGCAGTCGGCTGGATTCGCTGGCAGCCCCTGAACAGCGTCGCAGAGTGTGTGGAGCTGTCAGATCGCTACGAGCTTCGTGGTTCATCGACCCAGGTTGTCAAAGTTGAGTAGTGGTTTCAACTGCCGAAGCCACATCCATTCATGTTGTGGTGGTTCGTTTCGGTGGTTTGCTTTTGGGCCGGCCGCGGTGGTCTAGCGGTTCTAGGCGCTCAGTCCGGAACCGCGCGACTGCTACGGTCGCAGGTTCGCATCCTGCCTCGGGCATGGATGTGTGTGATGTCCCTAGGTTAGTTAGGTTTAAGTAGTTCTAAGTTCTAGGGGACTTATGACCACAGCAGTTCAGTCCCATAGTGCTCAGAGCCATTTGAACCATTTTTTTTTTTTTTTTTTTTTTTTTTTTTTGGTTTGCTGTTGGGGAGGTTTTATTGTGAGCAACACAGAGTGTTTCTACTGCTGAAATTTAGCCAACATGCGATGCAGTTAACTATTTTGGTTACTACAATTCGAGTGCACCAGTCTGATTTTCTGCCTAGTGGCCGTTAGTGTTCCGGTTACCTGCCCTGGCCACTATTGTAATTTCAGGCAGCGTCCCTGCCTCACCTGTTGTCGCTGTCCAATATGGTGTGTAATTTTGACAGCTAATACATGCTCCATTGTCGATTATCACGTCCGTAACCTTTTTCTGTTTGAGTTCTCATGTGTTGATTGGGGAGAAGCAAGTGGTTGTGTCGGTCGGTCCGTGGCTGTCCCGTGGTTGGGTTCCGACGGATCAAGTGTAGCTGGGCTCACCACCTGTCTCGCCTAAGTGAACGAGGGCAGACTGATCTCCATGGAGGCTTATGAGGCCAACTGTGTTTAATTATCTGTTTTCAGGTGCATAAAATTAAAGGCTTATGGTTATTTTTTTTCTTTTTTCTTAAAAATTTTGCAAAATTAATTCTTTAATTTATCTTTCAACCTAAACAGTATGCCCTTCTGCCTTTAAAAGTCTATGGTAATACAGTCTAGAATTTTGAAACTTAATGGTGGCCTTCAGACTTTGGTATCGCACCTTGTATACGTTTGTTCTATCTACCTTGCTGTGATGTTTTTGTAATTGATTTATTGCTATCTTAATTGGTTTTTTATCTTGTTGATTTGTTAAGATTTCTTGTTTGCAGGCCTTCAGCCGTGAAAGAGTTGCATTCGGTAAAGGTCCGGCTATGTGCCACTTTGGTTGTAAAAGTGTTATTAAATTACAATAAATTACAATTATAAGATGAACCTGCCATCAGCCTTATTTGGCAGTTTCCACAATCCTAATTACCTATTCTGTCCAGCGGGCTTAGCAGGCGTATCAACAGGAAAATGGAGGGAAAAAAAAGAGGAAAAACCACAACGAATTCTCTTATCACAAACCCATAATACTGCCGCATAGACAATTAGTTTTCCCATTTTATTATTTTTTTTAACGCTGGTAACTTTTACTCTCAATTGCAAGTCGTACTGTAGAATGAAAGAACGGATGGATAAACTCCTGGGGTATTACTATCAGTTATTCTACCGCATGAGTAGTAGAGGACCAAAAAGGATCCTATTTTCATATCAAACGTTCAGTCAGAAAACATGAAACGTCCAGTGAATACTGTTATACGACAATGTTATCGCGTCACTTTGCTATTCACTATACTCACAGACATTATAAACTTTTAAGTTCATGACAGCGTCCCCTATGTGCAGTGTCTTGAAACCTAAGTTTATAGCGTGATTACTGTGCTCGAAAATCTGCAACTTAATACAACGTACCTGTTTGACTGTTCTGTAACTACCTGCTGAATATCAACGTAGTAACAGCTTCAACTGCAACACAACACGCCTGCTGCAACAGACAGAGTTACAACGATAAAACATTCAAATCTTATTGAGCGGGAGAATTTGCTTTTGCTAGGAACACTACGATAAATCTCCACTTAGGCTTCAAATAGCCTGGAACTAAGCGGTGACCATCATTTCATATCAGACTAACACGATTTACCCAGTTTCACTTCCGGTAGTGCAAGCTGAGCTAGTGATCATTCTCTACAGTCCGACGTAGACCACTGCTGCACAGTTCTTGTAACATACTGTTCGCTTTAGTGGAAATCTAACAATTCTTCAACTGAATATCATCTGGCACCTTTGTATGCAAAGCTACAATTGACTAAATGTTGATAGGCAACTCGCTGACTTAACAGATTCTAATCACACAATAAATGCCGAAATAACAAGTAGAAAAATCGCGCCAACTTCATTGACTGCTAAATTCGTCTACAGGAATAGCGGATGAAACTTCGAAAGTGCACTAGTAATGAGGTACAGTAAATGCTTGGGCAGGTTGCCTGGAACGTTAATTAATGTCCTATGTAATAGTATTCTAGGGCAGTTTTATTCTTAGCTACAAAATAATTACAGCATAAAACAGTGGCACACATCGCTGACGCATCTTGTGGATAAATATTTAAACAGCTAGAAATACTAATGACAGCATTGCAATTTTTTACGTTACAAATTTTAAAACTTGTTCAGAAATACAGTATACCACTATACATAAAATAAGTCATTATTTATGGGTTAGTCTAGACCCTGTAAAAAAAGCGGGCAAATTATGAAGCAAACAATATACTTCATCGCTCTTTTAATATATCAGAAGTGCTGTTAGGCATACCAGAATTCAAATGTAAATCAGTTTTATCTCGTAGCTCCTTCAGTCCCAAACTAATAATATTTTTATCTAAAATAACTGTATTGCTTATGCATGGCAATGTATACAGGTACTAGTTTAGTTACTGAATCCACACAATAAATTACATGTTGCGTAAAATTTAAAATGACTATTTTAAGTGGTGAGCGCTAGTCATATTTTCACTGAATAGTGTCAGATTTTTGTAATCCTTTGAGGCATGAAAACTGAGTAAGCGACTTATTGGTAATGACTTCGGGACTTGGAGATATGTAACAAATAACTGCCGACTAGGAGGAAAAGATCATGCAACAAAATATGCAATGGTGTGCAAAACGTAAGGACAATAGTAACTTTCTCCTGACGTATCACAGCCAAGTAAGATAGCTCGATGAAACTTGGACCATATATAGAAATAACTACCCCAGTAAGCGAAAGGTAGGGGAAGAAATGACACTTTTATTCTAAGACACTAATTATACTAAAGTAACGCCGATTTATGATGGTTCCTTGGACATAAAATCAGGCGGAACATGTTTCTTAATAGGGTGTGTGATAACTATGGAGAGCAGTGTATGCTCTGCTACGGGGTCCCATGATGGCTACGGCTGCTAAGCGAGTTCATATAATGGGGAATTTCATTCCTCTACCAGCGCGGTTGACAACTACAGGATGTGGACATGCTGTAATATACTGAGATGATAAAAGTCAGGGGATACTCCTTAATATCGTGACGGACCACCTCTTGAACGGCGTAGTGCAGCAACTCGGCAAGGCATTGACTCAAGAAATCGTTGGAAGTCCCCGTTAGAAATACCGAGCCGTGCTGCATCTATAACCGTGCAAGGTTTTGCGCTAGAGTTGGCCTCTCGATTAGGTCCCATGAATATTGACGGGTTCAGGACGGGCGATGTGGGTGGCCAAATCATTCGCTCCAACTGTCCACGATGTTCAAGACAGTTGTTTGGGAACATGAAATCTATGGAAAGCTGCAAATGGTCTCGAAGTACCCGAGAATAATTATTTTTATTGAATGACTGGTTCAGTTCGACCACAGGACTCAATCTATTCCATGTAAACACAGTTCACCTCATTACGCAGCCACCAACAGCTTGCGTAGTGCACAGTCATCCAGCCGTTTAGAGTCCGACCGATATGGTCATGAGCACAGGAGAGTTGCTACGGATGGTGTTGTGCTGTTAGCAATGACAGCCTCATCGGTCGTCTGCTGCCGAGCCCATTATCGCCCAATTTTGCCCCACTGTCATAACGGATACGTTATGACAGCGCCTCACTTTCATTTCTGTAGGTTTTCACGCAGTTTTGCTTGTCTTTTAGCACTGAAAACTCTACGCAGACGCCGTTGCTCTCTGTTGTTACGTAATGGCCATCGACCACTGCGTTGTTCCTGGTGGCGGAAATGCATGGTGTTCTCGACACGCTCTTGATGCTGTAGATCTCGGAATATTGAATTCACTAACGATTTCCGAAATGGAATGTCCCATGCGTGTGGCTCCAACAGCCATTCCACATTAATTCCCCTAGTGAGGCGCTAACCACGTCGGAAACCTTTGCACATGACTCACCTGAGTACAAATGACAACTCCGCCAATGCACTGCCCTTTTATACCTTGTGTGCATGATACTGGCGCCATTTGTACATGTGCATGTGCCTACCCGATGACTTTTGTCACCTCAGTGCATGTCTTCCCAAAACATGCCACGATGGGATATAAACCGGAGAAATCTTCTGGCCAGTCCATACGCCGAATATTCTCTCGTCCCAAGAGCTCCACCACTTGCACTGTTCGACGCGCTCGTGTATTGTCATCCACCAAAATGAAGACAGGATTGAGAGCACCCAAAAAAAACTCATCAATGTAGTTTAACCCTTCGGTGGACTCGCCTGCGGCAGTTAGCCGCAAGATTTTAGTTTTCTATTAGTATCAAAGACAGCATTACAGTTGCGTCCACATCCAGATACGTATTTATTATTCTCAACAGATGTCACCACCTACTAGATTTGCGCGGTTTATGCTTTCTACAGTCCAGTCGCTATTTCTGTTTCAAACATAAGTGTTGATTTTGCAGTGTGTTATCCGCTACGCACCTTGCGAGGTAAGTATTTTCTATACTTGTGATTTTCTTTCGCCTCAAGGCAATCTTTCTAGTAAGTTAGTATGTAATGAATATTCGAATCTAATCGAAGTTCCCATATGCAATTTTCATTACTTTTTACAATCTTGGATATTCATTTGCTACAATATATTACTTTTATAGAAACATGTGCTTCATTAGGTCTCATAAAAGCGTGGACATGGAGAAAAAGAAGGCACTTGGCAGGCACAGTCTAATCAAGCGTCCTGAAGTCTATAAGATGCAGATGTGTTCCTTTGTTACTTTCTTTTCACGTGAATCAGTGCAATTAAGTGACATAATTAAAAGAACCATGAAGGCAATAAAGAATGTTGTTGTTGTTGTTGTAGTCTTCAGTCCAGAGACTGGTTTAATGTAGCTCTATCCTGTGCAAGCTTCTTCATCTCCCAGTATCTACTGCAACCGACATCCTTCTGTATCTGCTTAGTATTTTCATCTCTTGGTCTCTCTCTACGATTTTTACCCTCCATGCTGCCCTTCAATGCTAAATTTGTCATCCTCTGATGCCTCAGAACATGTCCTACTAATCGATTCCTTCTTTTTGCCAACTTGTGCCACAAACTCCTCTTCTCCCCAATTCTATTCAATACCTCCTCATTAGTTATGTGATCTACCACTCTAATCTTCAGCATTCTTCTGTGGCACCACATTTCGAAAGCTTCTATTCTCTTTTTATCCAAACTGTATATCGTCCATATTTTATTTCCATAGATGGCTACACTCCATACAAATACTTTCAGGAACGATTTCCTGACACTGAAATCTATACTCGATGTTAACAAATTTCTCTTCCTCAGAAATGTTTTCCTTGCGATTGCCGGTCTACATTTTATAGCCTTTATACTTCGACCATCATCAGTTATTTTGCTCCGCAAAAAGCCAATAAAGAATATCGGCTTGTTATGAATTCCAATGACAATATAATACTATTGGGAAGGCAACAAATAAATAAAAGATAATTTTTATAGAGCCGTGTAATGTTATGTGTGTGATCAATTCTCGTGTGTGAAATCTTACGGGACTTAACTAGTAAGGTCATCGGTCCCTAAGTTTACACACTACTTAACCTAAATGATCTTAAGAACAAACACACACACACACACACACACCCATGCCCGTGGGAGGACTCGAACCTCCGCCGGGACCAGCAGCACACTCCATGACTGCAGCGCCTGAGACCGCTCGGCTAATTCCGCGCGGCTTATGTTATGTCTTCTCCAATAAAATGTAACTGGCGATTATATAAAGATTATTTTTCCTTAAGTTAAAAGTGTAATACTAATTGCGGTGTAAAAACCGCAAGGCGCCCACTCGTGGAAGTATGAGAGGCTCGCCCACCGAAGGGCTAAACCCCCATCTCCTCGATAGCTGATAACTCCTTTACAAGCTGATGGCATGTGAGAAATATGTTAAACATCCAATATTTCTCCGAACTTTCCCAGCATCCAGTTTGGTAGTCCAACAAAATGTAGAGCTACGTGTATGTACTCAGTTGTTATTCGTAGACTGCGATGGCTATAAAATTCTTAGTTCTCACCACCAAGGTTCGATGACCAAATACGAAGTTACGATCTCAGGCAGTGAGGCGAGTGAACGGAGTGTCGCCACTGTTAGCCCGTGACTCGTGTCATCTGTCACATCCGTCGCGCCGCTGAAAGCTGTGAACCGCGCCGAGAATACATTTGCGGTGCTCCTGGCAGTCCCTCAAGCGCCAGCTGCGCGAGGCACGCTTCGTCGGCGCGTGATCTCTTTGGTAAGCGGAAATGCATGTCGCCGTTGACAGGGAGTCAAGGAGTGGAGCAATGCACTAAGTGTGTGCAACGGCGCTTCGCAAATAGATGACCGTGAGTCTGCGCCCTTCTACGAACCCGATGCGGCTTGTTATGCAGGAGCGTTTTGAAACAGGTGCACTGGTCATGTACTAAAACTACACTGACGGAGTACAAATCGCAACACCAAGAAGAAGATGTACGACATAAACCAAAGACAGTGGGCGTGTTCCTACATCTGAAAGATAGTGTACCGGGTGATCAAAAAGTCAGTATAAATCACGGAATAATGTAGATAGAGAGGTACAAATTGACACACATGCTTAGAATGACATGTGGTTTTATTAGAACAATAAAATTACAAAAGTTCAAAAAATGTCCGACAGATGGCGCTTCATCTAATCAGAGTAGCAATAATTAGCATAACAAAGTAAGACAAAGCAAAGATGATGTTCTTTATAGGAAATGCTCAATATGTCCACCATCACTCCTCAACAATAGCTGTAGTCGAGGAATAATGTTGTGCACAGCACTGTAAGCCATGTCCGGGGTTACGGTGAGGCATTGGCGTCGGATGTTGTCTTTCAGCATCCCTAGAGATGCCGGTCGATCAGATGCACTTGCGACTTCAGGTAACCCCAAAGCCAATAATCGCGCAGACTGAGGTCTGGGGACCTGGGAGGCCAAGCATGACGAAAGTGGCGACTGAGCACATGATCATCATCAAACGACGCGCGCAAGATATCTTTCATGCGTCTAGCAATATGGGGTGGAGCGCCATCCTGCATAAACATCGTACGTTCCAGCAGGTGTTTATCAGTCAGGATGGGGATGATGCGATTCAGTAACATATCGGCGTGCCTCTCACCCGTCACGGTAGCAGTTACAAAATCAGAGTCACGCATTTCCTCGAAGAAAAAAGGCCCGAAAACGGTAGATGAGGTAAATCCAACCCATACCGCGACTTTCTCGTAGTGCAATGGAGTTTCCACGACAGTTCTAAGATTTTCGGTAGCCCAAATTCTGCAGCTGTGGGCGTTGACAGACCCTCGAAACGTGAAATGAGCTTCGTCGGTCCACAACACGTTACTCAACCAATCGTCATCTTCCGCCATCTTGTGAAACGCCCACACCGCAACTGTCCTCCGCTTCACTAAATCGCCACGTAACAGTTCATGATGCCCATGGGTTTTATACTGATAGCATCGGAGCGTACGCCTCAGTGCCAACCAAACTGTAGTGTATGGAACGCCGGTGCGACGTGCGACTGCACGAGCGCCGACTTCCCAGTGCATAGACGAACCCGCTATAGCCTCTATTTCTTCCTGAATTATATCAGCAGGATTACGCCTTGTGCTCGGTGGACCACTACGGGATCTATCGTCTAAACAATCCGTTACTTCGAACTTCTAAATCATTCTCGCCACAGCTGCATTTGTCAACAGACCTTTAACTGTTCGAATCCCCTTCCCATGGCGACAGGATCGTAACGCTGAGCTAGCACATTCCCCATTCTAATAATACAGCTTCACTAAATGGGCCTTTTCAGATAACGTCAACATGCTGCGACTGCTGGCGCATCTGATTCTCTCTCTCATTACAGCTCCTTTTATACACGATTGTCATGCGCAGTCACTGACGTTTTGCTGTCCAGCGCCATCTGTCGGAATTTTGTGAACTTTTTTTGTTCTCATAAAACCTTATGTCATTCCAAGCATGTGCGTCAATTTTTACCTGTCTATCTACATTATTCCGTCGTTTATTAAGTTTCCAAATTTATACTGACTTTTTGAGCACCCGGTATATTCAAATTTCGCGTCAGTCGCAAAAGAGTGGCCCTTGTAGTGCCACTTTGAGGATGCATATAAGGTTTGTTTTCATTACACGCTGTAACGGTCGAGAGCGTTAGTTACCTTTGAGGTTGGACGTGGTGAGTTGATGTTAGTCAAGAATGCCTTTACGGCGACAGTGACGCTATCAGCATCGTACTGCGTTTGAATGAGATCTTGTAATAGGACTGGAAGGGCGGGAATGTAGCCACTGTAACTGACTGCCGGCAGTGGTGGCTCGAGAATGAACAGTCGCAAGAAGACTGGGCTCCGGACAGCTACTTGGCATTACCGAGAGTGAAGACCATCGTGTTCGTCTTATGGCTCTGGCGCATAGTACTGCATCTGCAGCAGCAGTTTGAGCAGTCCCTACCACCACAGCGACACAACCTTCTGTTACAAATCGGTTACTTCAAGGACAGTTCAGAGGTAGATGTTCTGGAGCGTGCATTCTACTGACCCAAAACCACGGCCATTTGCGAATTCAGAGGCTTAAAGCGAAAGCTAATTGGACGGCAGGGTGGAGATCAGTTGTGTTTTGTGATGGAAGTTGATTCTGCCTCGGTACCAATGATGGCCGTGTGTTCGTTAGAAGGAAGCCAGTTGAGGACCTGAAACCAAACTGTCTGGATGCTAGACACACTGGACCAACAAGTGGAGTTATGGTCTGGGGTGCGATTTCGTGTGACAGCAGGAGCACTCTTGGTTAAGCCACGAACTCTGACTGCCAAACTGTACTTTAAACTGGTGATTCTACCTGTTGTGCAGCCATTCATTAACAGCATTCCCGTGGTACTTTCTAACAGAATGAATCTCGCTCACATACCACTGCGTAACCTAATATGCTCTACAGAGTGTCGACATGTTTCCTTGGCCATCTCGTCTGTCTCCGGTCGAACACATCGTGCCATGTGCAACGGCCGCGCGGGATTAGCCGAGTGGTCAGGGGCGCTGCAGTCAGGGACTGTGCGGCTGGTCCCGGCGGAGGTTCGAGTCCTCCCTCGGGCATGGGTGTTTGTGTTTGTCCTTAGCATAATTTAGGTTAAGTAGTGTGTAAGCTTAGGGACTCATGACCTTAGCAGTTAAGTCCCTTAAGATTTCACACACATTTGAACATGTGCAACGGACATGGAACTCCATCCAAAAAGCTGACATCCCGTACCTGTACAACACAATGCATGCATATCTGCATACTTGCATTCAACATTCTGGCGGTTACATCGGGTATTGATGTTACAGACTTTCCCATTTGCAAATAGTTTATCTCGCGTTCACATTAACCTGTTGTCTTGCAATGTTAATCACTTAAATATGTTACCTATGCAAAGGTATTCCCGAAATTTCTCTCTTACGTTTTGGTGTTGCGATTTTTTTACGTCTGTATATTATTAGGACACCGGTAAGGAGGTATACTTTACGAATTGCTCCCTTTTCACAGAAATCACAACCTCCTGAAGGAACGACATTTCACTCGTTCCCATCCTACATAACTTCTCGCTACATCAACCTCACATTCGATATTTCACTATTCTCATGTGTCCGTTGTTTGAGCAAATATGACTTTTCTTTCTTACCACTTTCCATTATTTTATTTCATCAAGCTTTTGACTGGTTTGCAGTAACCCATAAAGGTTTCTTTTCCTGTGCATTCATCTCAGAGCCGCACATTCACTCAGCATCCATAATTATTTGTTAAACCTTTTTCAGTATTTTCCTCTACAGTTGTTACCCTCATTAGCTCCCTCTAGTAGCTGGTGTCCTGACACATACCATGTCATCCTGTCCTTTCTTCTTGCCAGTTTTATCCGAACGTAGATCTCCTTGCTGTTTCTACGGAGGACCTCATAATTTCTTATCAGTCGGCCTAACAGAACGCCACATCTCAAGCGCTTCTATTCTCTTGTATTCGTGTTTTACCGTAGTACATGATTCACTACATTACCGCGGTAGTCTAAAATGTTTCAAGGGTGGATTATAAAAAGAACAGAGAAAGTTAAAATGGTGGTTATAATGCTTCAGGTGTGATACTGTCGACCCTCGCTTGGGTGCGAGGCATAGAACTAAGTGAAGCTGCTAGAAATGTCCTTCTTGATACGTTTTTCAACTCGCGCATCACATTGGGACAGCCGGCCGGGGTGGCCGAGCTGTTCTAGGCGCTACAGTCTGGAACCGTGCGACCGCTCCTGCCTCGGGCATGGATGTGTGTGATGTCCTTAGGTTACTTAGGTTTAAGTAGTTCTAAGTTCTAGGGGACTGATGACCTCAGAAGTTAAGTCCTAAAGTGCTCAGAGCCATTTGAAACATTTTTGAACATTGGGACAATCTTCGGTCTTGGTGAACCATCAGAGACCCTTTCTGCACTTTGTCGTTGTGTAGTAGGTTTGTGTTGATAACGCTAACTCTTGTCACCCATGACGATATCATCCAGAAAATAACTGTCCTAGTTTTTCATTTCAGCGCAGTCGAATCAGGTGTCCATGCGTGTTTTTGTACGGGGTCAAGATGTGTGCGACGAAACTGGAAAACACTCGTCTCTTCTTTAGACGTTGTGGAGAATATGTTGAACACTTGATTTAAGGATGTCTAGTTCGTTGCTCCATTGTGATTTCTGAAACAACAGTGTTGACATATTACAGTCGCACGTCCACTAATTAATGCCACCTGTTCGCAGCTGACAGGTCGCATCCACACCTGTTAAATTGTTACTTCAAGCTGCAACCGTAGTTACCGCACCAGAAATAAAACGATTATTTTATACGGACCGTGTACAATGGTGTGCTCTCAGCAAACATCATCAGGCAATTCTTCCTCAAATTAAAGCCGATATTTAATGCAAGTGAACTTCTTTTGTCCAGAAATACCCTCATTGCCCGTCCTAGTCAGCTTTTTATGTTCTCCTAGTATTTTCTGTAATGTGTTATTTCGTCCAAGATAGCAAAATGCAACTGCTTTGTGTAATTCGTGATCACCAATCTTGATAAGTTTATCGCTAACCTCATTTCTGTTATTCCTTTTTATTTTCGTCTTTATAGAATAATCTCGGTCAGTACTGTGTGCTCTTAGACTGCCCATTCCATTTAACAATCCTACAATTTTTTCTCTCTTTTACTGAAGATAGTAATTTCATTGGTGAATCTTTATAATTGACGTTCTTTCACCCGGAATTTTAAACCCATCCCTGGAACTGTCTTTTATTTTCGTCAATGTGTTTTCCATGTACATACTGGACACTGGCAAAAGACTGTATGCTTGTTTTACACCCTTTCTAATCCGAGTAAGTCGTTCTTGGCCTTCACTTCTAAGTTTTACATGCATGCATGCATGTACGAAGGAACTTTGCACCGTATTTATGAGTAACACAGGCACTGCAATACTATATTTATCCGACGGCACAGAGCGGGCGACTTCCAAGTGAAGTGTTTCCTCTTTATGGGAATATACATAAGAGATGTACGAGTACAGGATGTAGACACATGGTTGACGACATACAGATGTTTGTGTGTGGCCATCAGTCGTGCTTGGATGGTCAAATGGTAAGGCGACCGCTAGCGAATCGCGGGACATCCAGGTTAGAGTCCAAAAAATTCAAATGGCTCTGAGCACTACGGGACTTAACATCTGAGGTCATCAGTTCCCTCTAACATAGAACTGCTTAAACCCAACTAACCTAAGGGCATCACACACATCCATTCCCGAGGTTTAGAGTCCCAGTCCGGCATAGATGATCGTCATTCCATTACACAGTTGATGGTTGTCCACATTCTTAAGTGCGAATGCATGTACTGTATTCTAACTTTTAGTCTTCAAAGTTTGGTTCACTTGTATACTAGTGTTTACTGTAAGGTACCCTTTATTACGGGGTATTTGTAATCACAAATACCTTGTCCGAGCAGGGGACGTTTCGAACAGATTTAGACGCTGACCATAAATGTTTAACGAAGGGTGGTCATAAAGTTCTATTTATCACTCTCAAAAAACAAAGTTACTTAATTGATTTGATTATTAGCTTGTCGGTGTATTTGTGAATTCCTGGCACATGTTGTAGTCTCCGCGCATTAGTACCGTAACACGCTGCTAGAGCGGTGGGAACAAAAAAGAACAGAGCATTGATTAAAGCTAAATGGGTTGCGGCATTTGCTTTGGCTGCTCTGCGCTAGTAACATCGCCATTGAGCACTCATAAGATCCTTCTGTTCTAGTGGCGTGTTCGGTAATATTGCGTGGAGATTTCAATGTTTCCCAGGACTTCCCCCCGAGCAAACAATCAAATTAATTGCATAGTTAAAACTTCACCACCACCAGTCGCACTTTGTCTTCTGATATGTGGAGGTGAGACAGCGGGCTGGCTGGGCTGCAGAGTGGATAATGGAAGAGTAGAGCACGGGCCGTAGCAGTGCAGCGCGACTTGGCACTGTGACAGAAAAACAAATACGATTAATCGATGTTCCACAACAATGCTTTCAAATTGCTAATGACATGAGAAAGACATTCGTGGGCACAGAAGAGCTTTGCAACGGACAAAAACGTGAGTCATATGATTCTACTAGGCTTCGTACCCGCCTTACTCACTTCCGACAACGGGATTGGCCCTTTCCTCTCCCACTGACTTAACTGTTCTAATCAACAGTACTCTAGAAGAAATACAAGAAACATTCAGTAGCATTCAACGACATTTGGGGTATAAAATTTGTGTGAGAAACACACAAATTGCCTACAGCTGTCAGTACTGAATAACCACACGAAGGATAACGTACTAAGAGTCACAATTGGAAAGCCAGAAGTTTGAACGTGCAAGGACGCTAGAAAGTCTGAATAGAAAAAGCAACGGCTCGCTCTAGATATAGTGAGAGTTAGTGAAGTGAAACGGAAAGAAGACAAACAGTTACGACCAGGCGAATATAGGGTAACACCAACAGCAGAAGAACATATTACAACAATAGCAGGATTCGTTATGAAAGGAAAGTAGGGCAGAAAGCGAATTACTGTGAACAGTTCAGTGGTACAGCTGTTCTCATCACAATCGACGCCAAACTAACACCGATGTGTTACGCATCAAAGATGCTGACAAGAATAATTAACAGAAGAACTGAAAAGAGAATCGAGGATGTGTTAGATGACGATCAATTTAGTTTTCGTAAAGGTAAAAGCACGATTTCTGACGTTGCGCTTGATAACGGAATCAAGACTTGAAAAAGATCAGCACACCTTCAGGGCACTTGTCAATTTACAAAAACGGTTTAACAGTGTAAAACCGTGAAGAAGCTAAGAAACTTAAGAGTAACCTATAAAGAAATACACGCAATGTACAGTTTGTACAAGAACGAAGAAGGAACAAAAGGAATGGCAGGCCAAAAACGAAGTGCTCTGATTAAAAGGACGTAACACAGGGTTGCAGTCTTTCGCTCCTACTGTTCAGTCATCACGTCGAATAAGCAGTCACGGAAAAATAAAACAAAGGTTCATGAATGAGATAAAAATTTAAGATGAGAAGATGCCAGTGATGAGATTTGCTAATGACACTTCTTTTCTCAGAGAACTGAAGCGGGGTTACAGGAACTGCTGAATCGAATGAACAGTCTGGTGAATATAGAACGTAAACTGAGAGGAAACGTAAGAAAAATAAAAGTAAGGCAAAAATTTAACATCAAAATTTGGGAACACGAAGACGACGGCTTTAAAGAATTCCCCTTATTTGGAGGCACAATAACCAGGCAGACGGACTGAGGAAAACAAAAAAAGGAATCTAACGAAGTCGTCATTCCAAACGAAGAGGTCTACTAGTACGATGCGTAGAGCTTAACTTGGCATCGAAATTTCAAAGAATTTTGTAAAGGAATAGGTGTTTGGAGTTCAGTATTGTATGACAGTGGATCATGGACTGTGGGTAAACTGGAAACCCGAGTCTCGAAGCGTTTTACATGTGGTGGTATAGAAGGATGTTGAATACAAGGTGTAATGGCAAGGTATGAGGAGGTTTAGCGAAGAAAGGAACATATGGAAAGTCCTGATCAGAAGAAAGGGCAGTATGATGGAACATGCATTAAGACATAAGGTTGTAACTTCCATGGTACTAGAGAGAAGGCTTTCTCTCCATTAAAAACGTTGTGCTTTGTTCCGTTTCTTTAGATTTATACCCTTGCATTTTGTTAGTCAAACAATAATGCGTAACTTTATGGAAGGCCCACCCGCTTCTCTGCAACGGCATCAAGTGGGTCCGCCATGTATTCTGGAGCTCTGGACGAACAGAACGAACTAAATTTCACAAGATCATTGTTCGCGCAATCCTTGTAACTCTTTTCTTTGTTCTTTTATCGCCAAGAATTCCTCTCCTCTGTCCACGTTTCCATCTCAGGGACGCACTTGCAACTGAAGTCCTCAGTTATTTCGTGACCCAACCTCTGGCTTCTCTACAGTTTTTGCCCTCTATAGCTCCCTCTACTACCGCGGAAATTATTCTCCGATCTCTTAACAGATCTCCTATCTACGTCTCACTTCTTCTTTTCTGTGTTTTCCACGTATTCTCCTTCTCGTCTATTCTGAGGAGTACCTCATCATCTTTACCTTATCTGTCGACCTAATTTTCAAAATTCTTCTGAAGCACCACAACTCAAATGCGTCTATTCTCTTCTGTTGTGGTTTTGCCACAGTCCAGATCTCACTTCCATGTAATGCTGTGCTTCAAACTTATACTCTCAAAACTTTCTTGTATGTTTGGTACTACTAGAGTTCACTTTGCCAGGAAAGCCCTTGTTGCCAGTGCTAGTCCGCTTTTTATGTTCTCCTTGCTACTTTTCTGACGTGTTAGATTGCTGTCTAGGTAGCAGAATTTCTAAACTTCGTCTACATCATGACCATCAACCCTGAGGTTAAGGTTCTCGCTCTTTAATTTCTTCTTCTTCTTCTCGTTACTTTCGTCTTCCTACGATTTACTCTCAATTTGTATTCTACACTCATTACACTGTAGGGGCGAAAGACTACATCCCTGCCTCACATCGTTTTAATCCAAGCACTTCATTCTTGGTCTCACACACTTATTATTCCGTCTTGGCTATTGTACATGTTGTACATTACCCACCGTTCCCTTATAGCTTTTCTCAGAATTTGGAACGTCTTGCACTGTTTGATATTATCGTACGCTTTTTCCAAGTCGACAAATCCTATGAACGTGTCTTGATTTTTCTTCAGTCTTGCTTCCGTTACCAACCACAACGTCAGAATTGCTTCTCTGGTGCCTTTACCGTTCCTAAAACGAAACTGATCGTCATCTGACACATCTTCAGTTTTGTTTTCCATTCTTCTGTATGTTATTCTTGTCAATAACTCGACCGCGTAAACCGTTAAACTGATTATGAAATACTTATACTTGTGTTGATGACCTTCTTCCGAAATTCTGGTGAAGTATCGCCAGTCTCATACACTCTATGCACCAGCGCTATCGTAAAAAGACCCAAACCTCTTGGATTCACGGTACCGTGATGACGATTTTAATGGAGATGCCATACGTGATATCTGATGAGAATGACAAGGGAATCGCCAATGAAGAAATCGTCTGTGATACATTAAACAGTTGTTGTTGCTGTTCTTGTGGTGGTCTTCAGTCCTGAGACTGGTTTGATGCAGCTCTCCATTCTACTCTATCCTGTGCAAACTTCTACACCTCCCAGTACCTACTGAAACCTACAAGCTTCTCTGTCTGTTTAGTGTATTCATCTCTTGGTCTCTCTCTACGATTTTTACCCTCCACGCTGCCCTCCAATGCTAAATTTGTGATCCCTTGATGCCTCAGAACATGTCCTACCAAACGGTCCCTTCTTCTTGTCAAGTTGTGCCACAAACTCCTGTTCTCCCCAATTCTGTTCAATACCTCCTCATTAGTTATGTGATCTACCCATCTAATCTTCAGCATTCTTCTGTGGCACCACACTTCAAAAGCTCCTATTCTCTTCTTGTACAAACTATTTATCGTCCATGTTTCACTTCCATACATGGCTACACTCCTTACAAATACTTTCAGAAACGACTTCCTGACACTTAAATCTATACTCGATGTTAACAAATTTCTCTTCTTCAGAAACGCTTTCCTTGCCATCGCCAGTCTACATTTTATATCTTCTCTACTTCGACCATAATCAGTTATTTTGCTCCCCAAATAGCAAAACTCCTTTACTACTTTAAGTGTCTCATTTCCTAATCTAATTCCCTCAGCATCACCCGACTTAATTCGACTACATTGCATTATCCTCGTTTTGCTTTTGTTGATTTTCATCTTATATTCTCGTTTCAAGACACTGTCCATTCCATTCAACTGCTCTTCCAAGTCCTTTGCTGTCTCTGACAGTATTACAATGTCATCGGCGAACCTCAAGGTTTTAATTTCTTCTCCATGGATTTTAATTCCTACTCCGAATTTTTCTTTTGTTTCCTTTACTGCTTCCTCAATATACAGATTGAATAACATTGCGGAGAGGCTACAATCCTGTCTCACTCACTTCCCAACCACTGCTTCCCTTTCATGCCCCTCGACTCATAACTGCCATCTGGTTTCTGTACAAATTGTAAATAGCTTTTCGCTCCCTTTATTTTACCCCTGCCAACTTCAGGATTCTAAAGAGACTATTCCATTCAACATTATCAAAAGCTTTCTCTAAGTCTACAAATGCCAGAAACGTAGATTTGCCTTTTCTTAATCTAGCTTTTAAGAAAAGTCGTAGGGTTAGTATTGCCTCACGTGTTCCAATATTTCTAAAGAATCCAAAATGATCCTCCCCAAAGTCGGCTTCTTTTTCCATTCGTCTGTAAGGAATTCGCGTTAGCATTTGCAGCTGTGACTTATTAAACTGATAGTTCGGTAATTTTCACATCTGTCAACACCTGCTTTCTTTGGAACTGGAATTATTATATTCTTCTTGAAGTCTGAGGGTATTTCGCCTGTATATTAAACAGTAATGTAACTAAATCATGGTAGCCTCATATATACTTGAACTGAAGTACTATGTTGGTGACTGTAGTCCCGCTGTGTGCGCCACGAGTAACTGCCCGTGGCTGCTGGCGTTAGGTCAAGCGGCCGGCGTGGCGGGACTCGGCGTGTTGTGAGCGCCAGCGCGGACGCCGAGGCGGCAGCAATCAGCAGGGTGGGCCCGCTGGGGAGCAATCAGCCGGACGGCGGGCTGGCCAACTTGCGATGATGCTGGCGGCCGGGGGAGAGCCTCTGCCCGTCTCTGGGGCGCCCGGCCGCCGAAAAGTTTATCAGCTGGGCGAGCAGGAGGAGGAGGAGCTGCTGCCCAAAGCGGAACTCCCCTTCACTGCAGTGCCAAGTTCGGTAACCCAACCACCGAAAGACAGAAAAAGCTGGCACACCTGCATCACACATTAGACAGAAATTCTGCAGAATACTTTGATCTGTACTTACTTTATGGGCACTACAGGTTCTTTACGCAACCACACAGATATGAACATGGAAACAAATGGTTCAAATGGCTCTGAGCACTATGAGACTTAACGTCTGAGGTCATCAGTCCCCTAGAACTTACAATTACTTAAACCTAATGACATCACATACATCCATGCCCGAGGTAGGATTCGAACCTGTGACAGTAGCGGTAGCGCGGTTCCAGACTGAAGCGCCTAGAACCGCTCGGCCACCCAGGCTGGCTACGAACATGAAAACTTCGATCGAAACTAGTTACACTGTAAAATAAATTTGTAGCTCAGTTGGTAAAATAAACTATTTGTTTGGTGCAGCCGGCCGCGGTTCTAGGCGCGCAGTCCGGAACCGTGCGACTGCTACGGTCGCAGGTTCGAATCCTGCCTCGGGCATGGATGTGTGTGATGTCCTTAGGTTAGTTAGGTTTAAGTAGTTCTAAGTTCTAGGGGACGAATGACCACAGCAGTTGAGTCCAATAGTGCTCAGAGCCATTTGATCCATTTTTTTTTTTTTTGTTTGGTGCATAAGTTTTTCATAATTTTAATAGAGACAACAGACATACATAACAGTTACTTTAGTCATCAGTAATATATTATCCTTCACTATTTACATCAGTCTGCTAACGCTGAGGTAACATTTCGACTCCGCGACTGTACAAATCTCGTTTTGAGGTGAAAACTCATTGAGCCATGTTAGCAGCGCATTTTCATCTCGAAAACAAGTTCCTTGAAGGTTGTTCCACAGAGAGCGGAAAAAAAAATAGAATTGTATTAATACCTTCAGCTGCTGACGGACGTTGATATACATCAACGGCGACAGGTGAAGATGTGTGCCCCGACCGGAATTCGAACCCGGTATCTCCTGCTTACATGGCAGACACTCTATCCAGCTGAGTTGCCGATGGCACAGAGGAGACTGCAGGGACTATCTCGCGCACGCCTCGCGAGGGACCCACATTCTCATCTTATATGTCCACACTCTACATTTGTAGTGTTCCACCCCAACACACGTATTACTTGTGGAAGACATTCTTACCAAGTCCCGTAAGAGTTTGGGGAAAATGTGTGCATCCGCACAGAAGAAGAACGTCATGGCCGGTATTGCCACAACTATATACTTATATGGATATGGCGTCTGTTCTTTCAGACATGTGCGAAAGAACAGACATCATATCCATGCAAGTATAGAGAGCGGAACAGGTGAAAATCTGAAGGTGTAAGATTGCATGAACAAGGTAGGTGCGGAATGAGTTCGCAACCTAACTCCGGTATAGCGTCATCAGGCAATCTAGCAGAATGCAGGTGGGCGTTATCGTGTAGTAGTATCACTTCACGCAGCCTTCCTGATCGTTGATCTTGAAATGCGTCTGCAAGAGCTCTTACTTGTTGACAAGATTGTCAACAGTGATGGTTACACCGCGCAGAAGCAATTGGTAGTACACCAAACCTTCGCTGTTGTACCAGATGCACAACATTATCTTCTGTGGATGCACGCCGGTCTTTCTACGGGGTGTTGGTGCTTTGTTCGGACAGTCATTTCTTTCTCTTCCTTATCTTAGCATAAAGACACCATCACTCGTCAGCAGCACCGATACAAGGTAGGAATGGTCAGTGTAGATCACGAGCTAACTGATGACGAGCTAACAGAGGTGCACGTATGGCCGCCCACTGAATTTTGTGATTATGTCGTAGAATACACGGTACCTATATTGCCGATTTTTGCACCTTCCTTATCGTACAAAAATATCGCGCGCTAGTGGGATGATCGAAGATCATCACATCTGCCAGTTCTCGAGTACACCGATGTCAATCGTTATGGATTACCGCTTTCCAAAGATCATCATCAAACCTCGATGGTCTTCCTTAACTTGAGAGTCAGTAACGTCAAAAGTATACTCCTTGAAACAAGAAAAGCGTTTTCTAGCCGGGTTCTGTCCAGTGGCATTATACCATACACGGCGCTGCGGCGGCGGGGGGGGGGGGGGGGGGGGGGGGGGGTTCTCCTTCTCCTTTTGGCACCTCATTTTCTAGCGTGCACGCCTTCACTAGCACCAAATGACAAAGGACGATATGAGAAGTCAAATAGCACCAGTGAACTACAAATAAAAAACGACAATCGGTAAGTAAATCCATTGCAACCGGAATACGAGCATGCAAAGTTACGAAATTATGCACCAATCTTGGGTGAAGAAATTTAAATATCAACAGAGATACCGAATTCTCTCGCGGTAAGTAGTCGGCAGTAGTAGCTTACCAACTCCATACCGCGCTGGTTTCTCCTTTCTGTGGCTATTGTGTACGCCAGGGAAAGTTGTTTTTGTTCCTCCTAAATTACTGATCTGAGCATGCGGGGCCGACTAAAGTTTTCTTTATTTCCTGTTGTTAATGGTTTTGGACACGTTTCGTTAGAAACCTCCAGGTACTGGAAGGAAGCATCGCCTTACAGAACCGTCTGGCCCCAAATAACTTGGTGGAGCATATGGGGACTACGTGAAGTCGAGGAGTCGGCCGACAATGCTCTCTGTTGTACGTAATGTCGTGTTCCATCTGTGGCGGAGGCAGTGTTCTCAGTTACGTCTCTCAAGTCAGTACATGGTTCACCTGCGTTATCAGCCAAGTTATTTAACCATTATAACAACTCTACAAGCATTAGGAAACGCGTCCCCATGAGACAGCGTCGAATTATTCCACGTTCTTAAGCAAGTGTTGTCTTTAAGTGGGCATGCACTCGCTAGTTTTTCGGAGCCCTGAAGTCAGATCGCCAAGCCAATAGCTCACAGGACGCTGGCGGCTTTAGTGGACGAAGCAGACGTTGTGGACTTATTACTGAAGTGAATCGTTAAAGCATGGAAACGCTGTAACAAATACGTCTCAAGAAACCATCCGCAGAATTGTGGGTGGGAGCGGGTGATGGGGGGGGGGGGGGGGGGGTTATGATCTTGGGAGCGTCTTGGTACTATGTTCCTATTTGAGTGATGAACAAGGGGGGAAAAGCTTTTGGTGTAGTACGGACCAGTTGCCATTTGTAGAGCCATTCGAACATTTGTTTTACTGTAGCTATGATACAGTATATTAAGCAAGATTTGAACGATGAATCAGAGGTGGTGCCGAGGCAAATTGTGCATATCGTTTAATTCCTTTTGCAAAAGATTCTGAAATTAATGCTCAGCTAATAGTATCATTTGTATGTGTACCTTTCGGATTTTACGTGCAAAAACACCCAATCTTAAATAACTTCGGACTGTAGCGAGATTGATTGTTCAGATCTGATCCATCGGTGTATCGGGTAAAGGTCTGAGGTAAGTTTCAACCGAAAAACGTTACACGAAGGTAGATAAATGAATAAAGTCAAAACGAAATATTTTATCCAGCCTTTACCCGTTGTCGAGATACGATGGTTTAACGTATTTCTGGGAGGTTATAGCAACGCGCCTCTTCCATGCCTTGAACTTGTACGATTACATTCAAGCTTTGCACAAAGGTAAATAAATGGATAAAGTCAAAATTAATTATTTTTTATCCTGTAATCTTTATCCTTTTCGAGACATAATGGTTTAAAGTCGATTTAAATGTAGCACGAAAAATTCCTTCTTATGTGGATACGCTGAAACGGTTTAAACTGAACCGCATAAATAAAAAATTCATTATTACGATGAAACCGAAACTCGCTTTCAACAGTCAGCTTCAGTTGGATTTTAGGAGCAAGAAACATCTTACTTGTGAGGTTTCTTACGCACGCCACTTTTGTGTCTCAAACTTGTGCGAATCGGTTCAAATTTTGTAGAAAGATTGACAACTATATGTAATTGATGGTGGTCATGTTGCTTTGTGAAAGTTCAAAAAAAAAATGGTTCAAGTGGCTCTGTGCACTATGGGACTGAACATCTGAGGTCATCAGTCCCCTAGAACTTAGAACTACTTAAACCTAACCTAAGGACATCACACACATCCATGCCCGAGGCAGGATTCGAACCTGTGACCGTAGCAGTCACGCGGTTCCGGACTGAAGCGCATAGGACCGCTCGGCCACTGCGGCCGACTGTGAAAGTTTTATTCGTCGTTACTACATCAATAATATGGTTCGAAAGACAGTAAAAAAACATGTACCTGCCCAGTCGTCGCTCGTGTCAACGAAGCTCTGCGTCGGTTGCCCGTCTATAGCGGTCAATTGAAAGTTGGGAACACAATGAAAACTACTCCTGCCGTACGACGAAACAAGCGAATATAACGTGGGCAGAGTCTGGGATGAAAAATGAATAAACTAACTTTCTGACTTGCATCGTGAGGAGCGTAAGAACTGATAGACACAAATATATGTGCGTCAAAAGAGTGGGATGCATCTGCAATAGGAAATGTTGAAGACTGGGGTTCTATCTATAGTAGGAAGTACACCAGAGCGGAGATCATTGCGTCCTCAACTTAAGCGACACGTTGTGTCTTATCGCACGACATGACAAATGCCACGTTGGATGAAATGCTGGCTTGTGTCATGTTATAAGAGATGACATCATGTGTCATGTTATGTTACTTGTCACGATGCATCATATTACATTATATGGCTCCTGATACTAACAAGTATAAAATATGTTTCGATTTTCATTCCTTCCAAACTGCCAGACAAGGCGAGAAGCTACTTCCCTCCGTTTACATAAATTACTCTGCCCAGGACATATTCGCCTTCCATTTTTTTCCCGACAAAGGGAGCATTTTTTTATTCCGTAAAATTATATTTATTTCAAGTATCTCTTTCCATATTACCGTGTGGGGTGCATCAACTTTAGCTGTGTAATATATTCCGTCCGCTAGTCAGATCTCTGAATCTTTCTGAGATTAGTTGACAGCTGCAGGGGTATTTTATTCACTTCGGAGTAGCGAGATGTTTAATCATGCTTCGCGGCTCAACGCGATGCTAGCAACCCGTGAATTGATTTTGTAACAGATCAGAAAATTAATCCGGGTTGACCAATAAACGTTCCCTATTAGATCTGCGAAGCAGTACGTCGCGTAATTGTCTAGCGTACCGCTCATCACCGTGCCGCAGGCGCGAGAGTGACTTCGAGCGTCGCCACTCAAGCAACCGAAACGAACGTTTTAGCAAGTGTCCAGATTCTAATAATCTCATTTTTCTCCTTTTTTTTCTTTTAAGTTTCATTCCAATTTATTCTAAAAGATTTCCAGTCAATATAAAATATTTGACTTTCAATTAACGTCTCTTCAACTTGCTATGTGCGTGCGAATAGTATAAGCCTACCTCTTTCGATAAATGCCACGCTGGAGTTGACAGCGCACCTGTAACAATGGAAATTAATTGTGTGGTCGACAAAACCTCTTTCTCTCGCTTTATCGCGTAAAATAGCGCGCTGTAATGTAACTGAGAATGAACGATTCTGTCCTACCAGAATGAGTGGCCTGCTGTTTGTGAATGTGACTTTTTTTTTTTTACTGTGAGAGGCGTAATCTGCTCGCATGGAGGCGGAGCCTGGTTACGCAGCCGCGGCAATAACCGCACCCGCCCAGTACCGAGAATTAAGACCGGGTTCTGCACGAAGCTACCAGAAATCGTTGAGACTGTTCCAGCATGAATGAGAACATTCTGGTAACCCTCGCGGTTTTATAAAAGGGAGGATGGACAGCCAGTGAGCGCAAGAATATTGTGTGACAGTCGCATTGAGTTAGCAAGTGAACTGGTGTCAGCTCTTTTTACATTACTAAACGAGTGTACTGCTAGACCTTATCATGCCAAAGGTGTCTAGTGCCCGATTTATTGTTCTGGCTAAGGAATTCAAACAAGGTTTCATAGACACTGATGAAACTGTTGTGCTATGTACTGTCTGCGATAAATGAATGTTGTTGGATGAAAAACACCGTCGAGATCGCATCAAACAACATATTTCCAGCTCTAAGCATCAAATGAATAAGACCTATCAAGCAACCTCTACTACGAAATGCGTTCCAACAGAGTGCTTCAAAAAGCCAAAGTGTGAAGGAATTAAACATTGATTCATGAGAATCTGTTACACAAGCAAAAATTCCACTCAGTAAGTTGAACCATCAAGGGATTGCTAGAAAAATACACAAAGATGTCAATGCTCGATGGAGGTACTTTGAGGGAAACTACAGGAAGCCTGTGTACCAAGAAATCATATAAAGAATCAAGTAGAAATGTTTGATTGCGATGTGGGAATCACTGTGGATGAAAGCATTTTCCCTTAGCAGGGGAGAAAGTTAAGCCGATGTTGTTAAAAATGTACGAGTTGCAGAAAGACAATGCAAGTACAATAATGCAGTCAGTTATGGAACAGTGCCAAAAACTCTGGCCTACTGGTATCGAGTTTATTCTTGTGCTTAAGAACCAGGCTCCATACATGATTTCAGCTGTTAACCAATTGATACCTTTATTTCCGAAATTGAAGCATGTGACATGCTTGGTTCTTGGCCTTTACTGAGTTTGGAATCCATAAGGAACAAATACGACGTCGCAAATAAATTCGTCTCTGCCCTGAAGAAAAATCAACGGTTGTTGCGAACAGGGAAAGCACTGGCCTGCCTCTTCCAAATTTCCCAGTCATTACTCGCTGGGGATCTTGGATTGTGTGTGATGCTATGTTGAGCGAAAATTTAGCAAAATTAACGGGTTTGTGCTTTCTTTGGGTCCAGTCGACTCAGGTGCTATTTCCAAGGTACTGAAACTTCCGTTAACGGAGAAAACATAATTTACAGAGAGAACTACATTGCGTCCTTTGTTACAACTACCCGACTGCAGCTATTAGACGATTAGAAGAACGAGGCCGGTAAAAGAAAAAACAGTGGGATATTTTTTACTTCCGTGAGGGAGCAGTTAGATGGCTTTGCCAAAAACAAACTTGACTCTAGTCTTCAGAAGAATCTAGACACCTAGGCACGTCTGTAGAGTTTCCATTCCGAGTGAATGCAAGGTTTGCCCCACTGGTTTCTGTGGCTGTGGAAAGAAGCTTTACCACTTATAAAAACGTTCTGTCTCCTAACAGAAACAGAGTTAATTTTAAAAATGTAGAGATGCTTAATGTTTTAAAGTACAATAGCTTCATGTTTTTTTTCCTTCTTTTGATGAGGGGTAATTTGATGTGCTTTTTTGTAATTCAATAAACCTGAACAGAGGAAAGAGAAATCGCTGAATTAGTTTCTTTCTTAGCTTATTTGAGCACGTTTTCTCTTCCTTCTCTCATCTGAAATTTGCACGTCAAAATCCTAACCCTGATGATGAGGAATGAGAGTCCATTCTTCCTCAAAAGCCGAAACTAAGGAGGCAGTGAAGCTGGACGCTGTGATCGGGAGCGACGTCAATGTTGTAATTCATCGCATACGAGTTGAACTGGTTTTAGGTTGGGACCCTGGGCAGGTCTGACGCTATCAGTATTGTTATAGTTCACAAACCATTGCCTCACAGACGCTACTTTATGATAGGTTACATGCTAGAACAAGCAATCTTCGTATCAGAACCGTTCATATGCTCTATACGGTACACAACGTTGCAAACTCGGTTCATATCCTTCCACATTTAGCGATTTCTTAATCGCAACAAGAAGACCACACCGTAATCTTGGGTGCCTTGCCACGGTTAGCTCGGCTCTCCTCGTCGAAGGTTCGGGTCCTCCCTCGGGCACAGGTGTGAGTGTTGTCCGTACCGTAAGTTAAAGTTATATTAAGTAGTGTGTAAGCCTTGGGACCGATGACCTAAGCAGTTTGGTCCCATAGGGACTTACCACAAATTACCAAAATTTCCGTATTAATTAAAAACAACCGTACCCTGCAACACAATCACCTGTCTACTTCAATGTTGGCGCTAAACATGATGGCAGGTAACGTTCTCCTTGCATTCGCCTAACAAAAATACTTCCATCGGATTGCCATAGAGTATAGAGTGATTCCTCACTCCCCTCGTTTCCAGTCATCCACTGTCGAGTGGCGTCAGTCTTTACACCACCTCGAGCGTTGGTTATAAACCGACTACAGAAATACTTGGCTTATGAGGAGCGGCTCCCATTTTCTTTTTAACTCAGTAGGCCAGCTGAACTGCTGGTAATACTTTATAACTAATGACTGAGTCGTTCCGCTGATTTAATGTGCTTTCTTATAACCACACTCCGCACTGTTCGACTGTCCCTTTCTGTCAATACGTTAAGTCTGCCTGATCTTCTTTCAGCTGTAGCTGTTCCTTCGCATTTCCATTTCACGATTACTTCACCAACAGTCGTGCTGGGCAGCTATAGAAGGGTTGAAATGCCCCTGATGTATATGTCATTCACGTAACATCCAATGAATAGTCCATGTTCATAGTCACTAGTCTCTGTAAACCGACTAGGGAAGGGAGAAACCGACCGGTTAAAGACGATACGGGTATTTTAGTTCTGAAAAACAGGTATTTTTCTGTATTTTTTTGGTCCCGGTAATAACGGAAACTTTTTATTTTTTTACTAATAACCGAGTAAAAAACCGAAATATCAAATATCCATAGCAGCAGTGTTAAAACGTTTCGTTTATATATAAACTTCTTTGAAAAAGAGTAATTTTTATTCGTAAAACTGGCATTGGTTTTAAATATTGCGTTTCTATAGAAAATGGGAAAAGAAATCAGTGTTATTTTAATAACAATGCCGACAGAAACGAGCAACAAACACATGGCCTAAGAACTGGTACAGCATTGCTGAAGTCTTTGCTGCCCTGTGTCGGGTACGCTTTTACATTCAGTGTGCAAGGCAATATGCATTCAGTAAGTAACTAAACAATTTTTTTCTCGGCCATTTCGTTTTAAAAATTGCGGAATTTTTGTGGGACAGCCTGGAATATTCCCGCTCCAGCCACTATACTTTAAGTTCCGATAGGTGCCGCGCTATAAGTAGCCTTTCAAAATGGCGTCTGTAACGGAGATGGGTTTCTAATAGAGGGCCGTGATTTGAGTTTCCTTCAACGGTAAACCAGAGCATCCCATATATTCACAGGCGCTTACATAATGTGTACGGAGACCTGGCAGTGAACGAAAGTACGCTGAGTTGTTGGGAGAGGCATCTGTCATCGTCGCAAAAAGCTCGCGCAAACCGACCCGATCTCAAATGTGCCGGCAGACCGCACACAGCTGTGACTCCTGCAATGCTGAAAGCGAGAACATTTCCAATCGAGGTGATCGACGGATCAATAAGAAACTCGCTGCGCAATTGGACGTCTCTGTAGGTAATGTTGTCACACTCGTTCACCGTCTGAGGTAGTCGAAGGTCCGTTCCCACTGGGTTCCTAGCCGCGTAGCGGGAGATCAAATGGTTCAAATGGCTCTGAGCACTATGGGACTTAACATCTATGGTCATCAGTCCCCTAGAACTTAGAACTACGTAAACCTAACTAACCTAAGGACACCACACAACACCCAGCCATCACGAGGCAGAGAAAATCCCTGACCCCGCCGGGAATCGAACCCGGGCGTGGGAAGCGAGAACGCTACCGCATGACCACGAGATGCGGGCGGGAGATCAAAAACAGCAACGAAGGACGATGTGTGTGGAATTGCTTGCACGTAACGAGGCTGATCACGACAAGATTTTGTCGATCATATCAAGAGCGATGGAACATGGGTTAATTACTTCGACGCGGAAGCAAAACGGCAATCCAAGGAGTTTCGCGACGCCACCTTTCCTCCGTATAAAAAGTTCAAGGCTGCATCCCCAGCCGGTGAAGTCATGGCGACGGTCTCCTGGGAGTCAGAAGCGGCAATAATGTTGGCTGTCCTTGCTCATGGTGCAACGGTCAACATATCAGCTTGTTGCGGAGGAAATCGAAGAAATGCATGCTCGTCGCCACTAAAATGCTAACAAACTTCACCTTCTCCAGAGCAACCTAAGGCCACATAGAAGCCTGCGCATCTGAGAGCAGCTCACAAAACTTTATTGAACGGTTGTTCCTCGTAGACCCTGTAACCTGGATCTCGCACGTCCTCAATTCCATCTGTTTGTCTGAATGAAAGATGCAATCCGCGGGAAGCAGTACGTGGATGATAGGGAGGTTATCAATGCAGCAAGACGCTGGCTCCGATGTCGACCAGTAGAGTGGTACCTAGCGGGTATACAGGCCCAACCAGTAAGGTGGCGTAAGGCCTTCACACTAAACGGAGATTATTTTGAAAACTAGGATGGTTCAAATGATTCAAAGGGCTCTTAGCACTATGGGACTTGACACTTGAGGTCATCAGTCCCCTCGACTTAGAACTACTTAAACCTAACTAATTTAAGGACATCACACCTATCCATGCCCGAGGCAGGATTCGAACCTGCGACCGTAGCAGCACCGTGGTTCCAGATTAAAGCTCTTAGAACTGCTCGGTCACAGGGGCCGGCCTAAACTAGAATTCTGTGGCCAAAAGTGTGGGGGATAATGTGGTGTATTGGAATCGCGAATGGAACTGACTTGATTTCAGAAAGAAAATGTTGCATTATCACTTATTGAACGGAAGGGAATTTCAGACCTAGTCTTCCCAAATACGAATCCAATGTCTTACCACTGCGTCGGTGGAAACACTGGATGAAAAAGTGATTTCCTTCACGCAAACAAATGCATCGCAGAGCTCTCCACCCCTCCTCGTCCACCGAAGCACTTAAGAGGCGCGCGTTGATACGAGGCAGTAAACGCGTGGTGCGGGCACAGCCGCCTCGTTATCAGTGAAATGTCCAGCCGGCGAGGCAGCAGTAAACGGCCACCGGTACTGTCGGCTGCGTGACTCGCAAGCCAGAGGGCGCCGACTTGGCGAACGCCCTTGTTTACGCCGTTGCGGCGGCTTAAATAATTTATGCGTCCTATTAATTATTGCCGCTATCGGTCTATCTGTTGCCACTGACAAGAAGAGAGATCCGATTAATGGGCGCTTTTTCGAAGCGACCGGTGGGAGTGTAATGGAGCACGCGAAGGACACCACGCGATTGGTGGCACGGACTACCCCGCCCTGACCAGCTACTGTGTGGCGGCGTTTCGCTCCCTGCCTTTAACTCCAGGCGATCAGGGCGCTGCTCGGGAGTGAAGCCCACAACAAGTCACGCAACGAGCCGTCAAAAGCTGCCATCCGTGAACTTGTTCTACATCTACATCGACAGTCCGCAATCCACCATACGGAGCGTGGCGGAGGGTACCCCGTACCACTGCTAGTCATATCCTTTCGTGTTACGCTCGCAAATAGTGAGAGAAAAACAATTGTCTCTAAGGCTCCGTGATAGTCCTCATTTCTCTTGTCTCTGTGGTCCTTACGCGGCCGGTGGCAGTAGAATCGTTCTGCAGTCAGTTTCAAATGCCGGTTCATTAAATTTTCTCAATAGAGTTCCTCGAAAGAACGTCGCCATCCCTCCGTGGATTCCCAAGTGAGTTCCTGAAGCATCTGCGTAACACTGACGTGTTGTTCGAACCTGCCATAACAAATCTAGCAGCCCTCCTCCGAACTGCTTCGATGTCGCACCAGCCTGAACAACCCCCGAATAACGAACAGTGTGAGGTCATCCAGATGAGTTCTAAAAGGAACTCGTTAAACTTCGGTTACACGATAAATCAGTCTAATCTAAAAGCCGTAAATTCAGCTAAATACCTAGGTATTACAATTACGAACAACTTAAATTGGAAGGAACACAAAGAAAATGTTGTGGGGAAGGCTAACCAAAGACTGCGCTTTATTGGCAGGACACTTAGAAAATGTAACAGACCTCCTAAGGAGACCGCCTACACTCTGCTTGTCCGCCCTCTTTTAGAATACTGCTGCGCAGTTTGGGATCCTTACCAGATAGGACTGACTGCGTACATCGAAAAAGTTCAAAGAAAGGCAGCAAGTTTTGTATTATCGCGAAATATTGGAGAGAGAGTCACAGAAGTGATACAGGATTTGGGCTGGAAATCATAAAAAGAAAGGCGTTTCTCGTTGCGACGGAAACGTCTCACGATATTCCAATCACCAACTGTCTCCTCCGAATGCAAAAAATATTTTGTTGACGCCGACCTACATAGAGTGGAACGATCACCACGATAAAATAAGGGAAATCAGAGCTCGTACGGAAAGATATATGTGATCATTCTTTCCGCGCGCTATACGAGATTCTAATAATAGAGAATTGTGAAGATCGTTCGATGAACCCTGTGCCAGGCACTTAAATGTGATTTTCAGATTATCCATGTAGCTGTAAATACACACCCACTCTTCTTGTGAAGTTAATCGATAAGTGAAAATCGTATAAAAATCGTAATAGCAGTCCCTGAGATTAACCTTCACATACATAAATTAAAAAAAAACGATCGAGATGGCGCATTCGGTAGGACGGCAAATCAAATCCGCGTTCGACCATCCAGGTTCAAGCTTTCTGAGATTTCCTTAGATCGCTGCCGGCCGTTGTGGCCGAGCGGTTCTAGGCGCTACAGTCTTGAACCGCGCGACCGAAACAGTCGCAGGTTCGAATCCTCCCTCGAGCATGGATGTGTGTGATGTCCTTAGGTTAGTTAGGTTTAAGTAGTTCTAAGTTACAGGGGACTGATGACCTTAGAAGTTAAGTCCCATAGTGCTCAGAGCTATTTGAACCTTTTTTTAGATCGCTCCAGACAATGCCGGCATGGTTCGTTTGGAAAGAACATCACACTTGAAACAGTTCGAATTTGTGTTCCGTCTTTAATGACCTCGTAGTCGACGCGATGTCAAGCCGTAATTTTCCTTCCTACCTCCTTCGGATAGTAAATCGTAGCGGAGGACTCTGAATTACGTTTAGGATTTATAGACGTGCTTAAATAAACGAAAAGGACCTTTTCAGCTTAATTACGCCATCTACAAGAAATCGGCAGAGTTAGTCTCAATCGCCAACAGTCCAGATATACCTGTCGAAAACGGACACACTAATCCGGGTGTGGGAAAGACAGATGCCAGACTAAGACTTAACAGAAGAATCATAAGAAGCGTAATTCACCTGCGAAACACTTCGCGTGCAAAACCCAAAGGAGACAAATTCCTGAGTTTTGTTGATCGGAATGACACCTTTAACAAGAAATATTAACGGAGACAAAAGTTTCAAAGAACCCCTACGCCCTTTGTTTGTTTATCCAGTTTGAAATTGGATGATAAATGCCAAAATAACTTCGATGATGAAGAAAGTCGCCGAGTATCCCTTTGAAACTTAACTCAGAATTTCGAGAACCTTCCTTCTCATACAAGTAGTAAAATATTGTTTCTTCTGTTTTATATTTGTCACTTAAGAAAGCAGTATTAGCAGTCTTACTTCCCAGTGGAACTGTGAACCTTAGGGCTCGTGTGTCAAAAAGTAAACATCGTGCTAAAAACTATCCATGATGATGATTCATCAGCGCCCGTACAAATTCCAAATTTTTACATAGTCCAGTTGTTTTTTTCAGTCGAGTCTAGCCACTGTTACGAATGATGACGATGATGAAATGAGGAGGATAACACAAACACCCAGTCCCCGGGGAGAGACAAGCCCTAACGCGGCCGGGAATCGAACCCTGGACTCCGTGATACAGAGGCAGAAAACTATCCATGACGATACCGCTGCGTGTATGTAAATATAAGCATTCGTCCGCCACCGTGCGGTTAGTAATAATGTAGGTTACACCGAGAGTTTTCCAGCTCTTTAGATGCATACTATGAAGTTGCTAGGGTAATAGTATACATGGAGATGCTTCAACCTCCCTCTAGCACGCCACCGCAACACGAAATTTAATGTGTTTTCCTATCAAAGACAGGCCTTGTCCAGGCGTTTTCTACAGTATTACTGACTGTACGATGTCTGATGATTGCTTATGCTTACAGATACGCATCGGTGAAACCGTAGGTCGTTCATAGCACTGTGCTGCATGAAAACCATACGATGTGCAGTCCCATGGCTGGTAGCAGCTACAAGAAATTCTGTGTAAGGTGTTGTAAGAACAGTAAGTAGATAATGAATTTTAATATCCATTGATCATAAATGCTCTATCCGCTACTGATGTACGGCTGGCTATTCCGGAAAAGGTTTTGAATAAATAATATAAACACAAAAAAATGTTAAAATGTGTGTGAAATCTTATGGGAATTAACTGCTAAGGTCGTCAGTCCCTAAGCTTACACACTACTTAACCTAAATTACCCTAAGGACAAACACACACAGCCATGCGTGAGGGAGGACTCGAACCTCCACCGGGACCAGCCGCACATTCCATGACTGCAGCGCCTTAGTCCGCTCGGCAGCTTTATATTGTAACAAATAAGCCCTCGGCCGCAAATATTAAGTATAATTGACCTGGTTTCGACGCTACTATGAGCGTCGTCTTCAGAATTAGACTAACTGTACAAAAACATTAGGTATATAGTACATTAATAAAAATAAAGTTTGTACTGACTCGAAAAGATGCAACCCTTGTCCATAGTACGAGCAGCCCTTAGCGGCTCGGCATCTGACAAGTGTTCATGACGTCGCCTTTCCGGCTGAGATCTTTTTTTTAATTTGTGACTTGTAAGTACTGCACCTTTTCGAGTCAGTACAAACTTCAATTTTATTAATGTACTATATACCTAATGTTTTAGTACAGTTAGTCTAATTCTGAAGACGACGCTCATTGTAGCGTCGAAACCAGGTCAATTTTTGACTTAATATTTGTGACCGAGGGCTTATTTGTTACAATATAATTCTGACACGGTCACTGAACCTTAGCAGCTATGTTCAAAGTTTTACATACAGCTTTAACTGACACGTATTAAACCTGACATTTCTCACTTATAACAATGGACTGTACGGGGATGCGAACCCGATAGCTTGCACTACGGAGGCAGAAGTCTTCGGACTGAGCCACCACTGCCTCGCCTCAGAGGGCGAGGTACATTTCCTCCGCTGTGTACCTCGCATTCCGAGCCGCTCCTCTCCGCAGTTAAGTAACAAACGGTCATCAGGGCAGCAGCGAAAGACACGCGCGCGACGCATTACATCTGCACTCTACGGCCGAGTAATTAAGCTGCTCGCGCTGCGCAGTACATCCCTTACATGGGAGCGTGTGTGCGTGAAATCGTGTGTGTATGAGCTCTCGCATATGTGTGTGTGTGTGTGCGCGCGCGCGCGGCCGCACGCTGCGCAACTGTTTGCGGAACTCGGCGGCTAAATGCGGCGGCCGACTATCAGCGACGGAAGTTGTAGCGCCGCCGCGCGCCCTAATTAAAGTCCGCCCCGAGAGGGCGAGCATGGGCAAGGGAGCGAGAGCAGGAGCAAGAGAGCAACAGCAAGGGCGCGGCGCGGCGCGGCGGACTCCAGGACCGCAGCGGCTGCGGCCGCGCGTCGCAAGAACAGCCACACAGCAGCAGACCACCGAAGACCGGCCAGCGGACTGCTGCTGCCTCGCCAGTTGCCACTGCCGCTGTTGCCTCCGTCCAAAGAGTTCCCAGCATTTTGTGTCCGCTTCTTATGTGCCTTCTCATTTCATTAGCAAATTACAAACGGTATACGTCATGAAGATTGTATACCGATTAGGTTCCTTTCAGATTACGCTGATACTATAGCTCCCTACTTAGCACTCATATACAACCGCTCGCTCACCGATAGATCTGTACCTACAGATTGGAAAATTGCTCAGGTCGCACCAGTGTTCAAGAAGGGTAGTAGGAGTAATCCATTTAACTACAGACCTATATCATTGACGTCGGTTTGCTGTACGGTTTTGGAGCGTATACTGTATTCAAACATTATGAATCACCTCGAAGGGAACGATCTATTGACACGTAATCAGCATGGCTTCAGAAAACATCGCTCTTGTGCAACGCAGCTAGCTCTTTATTCGCACGAAGTAATGGCCGCTATCGACAGGGGATCTCAAGTTGATTCCGTATTTCTAGATTTCCGGAAAGCTTTTGACACCGTTCCTCACAAGCGACTTCTAATCAAGCTGCGGAGCTATGGGGTATCCTCTCAGTTGTGCGACTGGATTCGTGATTTCCTGTCAGGAAGGTCGCAGTTCGTAGTAATAGACGGCAAATCATCGAGTAAAACTGAAGTGATATCAGGTGTTCCCCAGGGAAGCGTCCTGGGACCTCTACTGTTCCTGATCTATATAAATGACCTGGGTGACAATCTGAGCAGTTCTCTTAGATTGTTCGCAGATGATGCTGTAATTTACCGTCTAGTAAGGTCATCCGAAGACCAGTATCAGCTCCAAAGCGATTTAGAAAAGATTGCTGTATGGTGTGTCAGGTGGCAGTTGACGCTAAATAACGAAAAGTGTGAGATGATCCACATGAGTTCCAAAAGAAATCCGTTGGAATTCGATTACTCGATAAATAGTACAATTCTCAAGGTTGTCAATTCAACTAAGTACCTGGGTGTTAAAATTACGAACAACTTCAGTTGGAAGGACCACATAGATAATATTGTCGGGAAGGCGAGCCAAAGGTTGCGTTTCATTGGCAGGACACTTAGAAGATGCAACAAGTCCACTAAAGAGACAGCTTACACTACACTCGTTCGTCCTCTGTTAGAATATTGCTGCGCGGTGTGGGATCCTTACCAGGTGGGATTGACGGAGGACATCGAAAGGGTGCAAAAAAGGACAGCTCGTTTTGTATTATCGCGTTATAGGGGAGAGAGTGTGGCAGATATGATACACGAGTTGGGATGGAAGTCATTACAGCATAGACGTTTTTCGTCGCGGCGAGACCTTTTTACGAAATTTCAGTCACCAACTTTCTCTTCCGAATGCGAAAATATTTTGTTGAGCCCAACCTACACAGGTAGGAATGATCATCAAAATAAAATAAGAGAAATCAGAGCTCGAACAGAAAGGTTTAGGTGTTCGTTTTTCCCGCTCGCTGTTCGGGAGTGGAATAGTAGAGAGATAGTATGATTGTGGTTCGATGAACCCTCTGCCAAGCACTTAAATGTGAATTGCAGAGTAGTCATGTAGATGTACATGTAGATGTAGATGAAGTGAGAAAATACATGACTCTCTTGTGTTATGCATCATCTGCTGATCTCCTTCGTTGGGCAGAACTAAACAAAATTTCATTTAGTGCTTGTAACTTACAGCAAACGCTTCGACCAGATCAAGAACAGCGACTCTTCCCAGAGGATTGACACTATGTTGAGTAAGTAGGTCTGGAAGTTCGTCATTCTGGTGGTGCGAAACCTATATCAAATGTATGTTTGCCTGTAAAATTTTTTTTTCACTGTGGTCACAAAAGGCTACTTTTATTTAATATGAAACCAAAAAAAGATGGTTCAAATGGCTCTAAGCACTATGGGACTTAACATCTCAGGTCGTCAGTCCCATAGACTTAGAACTACTTAAACCTAACTAACCTAAGGACACCACACACATCCATGCCCGAGGAAGGATTCGAATCTGCGACCGTAGCAGCAGCGCGGTTCCGGACTGACGCGCCCAGAACCGCTAGGCCACAGGCCACAGGCCGGCTATCAGAGAGAAGTATTATAGTGAAACTTCCTGGCAGATTAAAACTGTGTGCCCGACCGAGACTCGATTGTCTCCGCAGTATCCTTTCTTTCAGGAGTGCTCAGTTCTGCAAGGTTCGCAGAAGAGCTTCTGTAAAGTTTGGAAGGTAGGAGACGGATACTGGCAGAAGTAAAGCTGTGAGTACCGGACGTGAGTCGTGCTTCGGTAGCTCAGTTGGTAGAGCACTTGCCCGCGAAAGGCAATCTTCCCGAGTTCGAGTCTCGGTCGGGCACACAGTTTTAATCTGCCAGGGAGTTTCATATCAGCGCACACTCCGCTGCAGAGTGAAAATCTCATTCTGGAGTATTATAGTATTTGTGGACGTCTTGGTAAACTAGCCAGAACATCTGATGACACAACAAACATTAAAAAAAATTATACACAACTAGAATACTGGTTGTACTCTAGCTGTTGACGTTTGCTGATGTCGTGCGTACATAAACTGGTGCGAAGGCCTGTTATTTTTCACACATGTCAGATATTTTGTTATTGAAAAATTCATCGGCTTTCTACAATAGACGGCCTAATGATGGTGTATATATAGCAATAATGGATGCACCTACATTAAATCTGCCGATCGTTTTCGATGAGATCAGTCATCCATACATATATCCATAGATCTATGTGTGTGTATGTACACTATTTGATCAAGAGTATCCGGACACCCCCAAAAATATAAGTTTTTCATATTATGTGGATTATGCTGCCCCGTAACGCCAGGTACTCCATATCAGCTACCTAAGTAGTCATTAGACATCTTGAGAGACCGGATGGGGTGCTCCGCGGAACCCACGGATTTCAAACGTGGTCAGGTGACTGGGTGTCAATTCTGTAATACGTCTATACGCGAGATTTCCACACTCGCAAACATCACTGATGTGATAGTGAAGTGGAAACGTGAAGCACAAAAGCGTACAGGCTGACCTCGTCTGTTGACTGACAGAGACCGCCCACACTTGAAGAGGTCGTAATGTGTAATAGGCAGACATCTATCTATACCATCACAGAGGAATTCCATACTGCATCAGAATCCACTGCAGGTATTATGACAGTTAGGCGGGAGGCGAGAAAACTTGGATTTCGTGGTCGAGCGGCTACTCATAAGCCATATATCACGCCGGTAAATGCCAAACGACGCCTCGCTTGGTGTAAGGAACGTAAACATTGGGCGATTGAACAATGGAAAAACGAAGTGTGGAGTGACGGTACACAATGTGGCGACCAGATGGCAGAGTGTGCGTGGAGCGAATGGCCAGTGAACGCCATCAGCCAGGGTGTGTAGTGCCAACAGTACAATTCGGAGGCGGTGGTGTTTTGGTGTGGACGTGTTTTTAATGGAGGGGGATTGCACCTCTTGTCGTTTTGCATGGCACTATCACAGCACAGGCCTATATTTATGTGTCAATGACCTTCTTCCTTCTCACTATTGAAGAGCAAGTCGGGGATGGCGACTGCATCTTTAAACACGATCGATCATCTGTACATAATGCAAGGCCTGTTGTGGAGTGGTTACACAACAGTAACATCCCTGTAATGGACTGGTCTGTACAGATTACTGACCTGAATCCTGTAGAACACCTTTGGGATGTTTTGGAACGCCAACTCCGTGCCAGGCCTCACCGACTGACATCGATACCTCTACTCAGTACAGCACCCCGTGAAGAACGGGTTCCATTGCCCCAAGAAACCTTTCAGCACCTGGTTGAATGTATGCTTCCGAGAGTGGAAGTTGTCATCAAGGCTAAAGGGTGGGCCAACACCATATTGAATTCCAGCATTACCGATGGAGGACGCCACGAACTCGTAAGTCATTTACAGCCAGGTGTCCAGATAATTTTGATCACATATTGTATGTATGTTCCATATTTGCACGTAAACCACTGGACGAATTTCAACCAAAATTTGTACCCATTTACCTTATTGTCAGGTGACAATAGCTGTACGGTAAGAATCACCCACGTACCAAACAGTTGGAGGTGGAGCAAAAAGGAGCATAGTCGGTCACGTGTGAATTCCCAGACTTCATTCATCGAGTATTTGAAAATGAGGTCGCTTTGCAACTTACAACAAACTTTAAACGTAATTCCAAGCATGTAAGAAATTTTTTCTAGCTGAAAACCCCTAAAAAATGTTTGCCGCTTATTACTTTTACGCTGTTCCTACCGTGTAAGTATCGCATCATGCATGACGTTGTAATTTATTGCTTCTTTACTACTAACGGTATTCACGACACATTGTACAGAGCAGTATGCGCGTGTGCATTAAATGTAAGTGCAAAATTACAGCACTGTACCACACACAGTTCAGGAGATAAAAACTCATACATAATGACATACGTACAAAACTGGAGCATCATGCATGACATTTAAATTTATTACTTCGCTGCTACTCAACTTTGTTCGCAGTAACTTTGGCAGGCAGTAAACACATATGCCGCTGAAAGTCCTACAGTACTATAACCCCTTATAAAATATAGTTCAGGAGACATTATATCATAAAAAGTGAAATGAGTGAAAACTTGCCACATCGTGCACGACGCTTAAATTTATTACTCTATTACTACTAACTCCATTCGCAACATATTTTTCGGACAGTATCCACATATGCCACTAAATTTCCCTGCAAAATTATATTATCTTACTACACGTAATTCAGGAGTTAAGACGTCATGCACATTTAATATGTGGACAGACGCTGCATGGTACGGACGTGAACGCACTGCTAGAAATAAATACCTGGGAACGCTGCGCTCCTCCGCTAGTAACAAATAAAAGTTCTTCTGTAATCCAGTAGCTAAAAAAGCCTACCCAGGTCTTCCACAACAGGATTGTGAGAGACTACAGCAAACGGGGCACGTAAAAAAAGTCTCACACGTACCTAGAGGTGACAATATTGATCAGAATTAGAGGAAAAGTTGTTATAATTATATCTCCGGCCGAAATACGTGTTGAGATTCGGACCATTTCGCATGTGGAAATAAATGCGTAGTGGCAGAATTCATAAGAGATGTGTTAGTAAGGTAGCGAAAGTTGTACATAGGTGGTGACCCAACTATCGTCTCTCTCCCTTTAGACAGAGTGCGTCCATTCCAGTGGCTACCTTCTGCAACGGCCTAACCATGAGGGGCAGAATACGAAAGTGAGCAGCTGACTCACAAGAAGCCATAGGTCAATCTGATGACTGATTTTTTTTTTTCATATTAATGGTACGTGACGTTCAAAAGTCAAATATCAATAGCCCTAAGCAGTTAAATGTAACTCCCAAAAATTCCTCAGGAAATAAACTTTGAAATTTTCCGAGCTCTTATAATACCCAAAAGCCAAGGACGATTTTATCGACAGCATGCGTGAATCTGTGGTAAAGCGCTCGCCATCCATTCGCTGGACACAGGTTCGATTCCTGGCCAACGCAGATTTGGTACGTATTATACGAGCATTTCTGTGAACCATAAAATACATAAAGATAAAAATGTTGTTTATAATATTTTATTTTAAATGTCGAATTTCTATTTACAATGAAAACTGTATTTTGGTGTCCAATATGTAAAGAAAATAGGAAGACGTGCTTTTTTCATAAATATGGCAGTTAGATATGTGTTAGTTATCAGTTTTATATTGAAAAGACTGAGGTATTCAAATTGAACCGAGAAGGAGACTCAAACTAATGATTACGTCTAGTGTGTGACAGATTTTTTCCATATTTGTGCATGTCACGTTTCACGGAAAAGATAGTAGAATATGCAATCTTGTTTAAAAATGTTGCATTGGCCAGAAATCGAACACAGCATTCTACCACATAATCATGCCACCTGTCGAAAATTTGCACTCACTGTAAGATATTAAAGACACTCGGGAAGCTTCAACATCGATTTTCTCGCTTTTTTTGATAGTTTCATGGAACTGCTTCGGTGACTGATATTTGAGTTCTCCACTTCACTTACCATAAAAATAAATTACAAAAATCCGATTGCCGTGTGGTCTCCTTGTCAGCCAACAATGAGGAATACAGGTCAGACGCCCTCGTAGTCTGTCTTCCCACCTCACTGACACAAATCATCGACCAGTAGCGGAAATGACACCTCAGGATCGCTTCACTATCAAGGTACGGGCAGGAATTTCCTCCGACAGACTAGCAGGGCCATACACAATACTAAACAAAAAGGTGCTTCTTATTACCGATTTCCTTAACATAACCACCGGTATAGGAGAATGTTACTCTTGCAGAAAGACAACGACTGTGGTTTACACTGAAATGACAAGTCTTAGGACAACGACACGCACATACGTGGCGGGAGGTAGTACACAAGGTATAAAATGGTAATGCATTGGCGGAGTTGTCATTTGTGCTCAGGTGAGTCACGTGAAAAAGTATCTGGCGTGATCATGGTCGCACGACGGGAATTAACTGACTTTAAACGCGAAATGGTAGTTGGAGTTACAGGCATGGGACAGTCCAGTTCTGAAATCGTCAGGGTACTCAGTACTCAGAAATCCACACTTCTCGTATAAATTTGCAGTTAAAAATATCACTGAGCTTGAGGAATTAAAAGTACCACTATCTTGTGAATAAACTAAACATTCATGAAGAGATACACATACAATGTCGTTCCCAGCTATTAAGGGGAGCCCGCATCTCGTGGTCGTGCGGTAGCGTTCTCGCTTCCCACGCCCCGGTTCCCGGGTTCGATTCCCGGCGGGGTCAGGTATTTTCTCTGCCTCGTGATGGCTGGGTGTTGTTTAATGTCCTTAGGTTAGTTAGGTTTAAGTAGTTCTAAGTTCTAGGGAACTGATGACCATAGATGTTAAGTCCCATAGTGCTCAGAGCCATTTTATTAAGGGGAAACAATATATTATGATGTTACATTTCAAAATATTTTATAAAGAAAATTTAATTTCTGAAATGCGTTCTGTTTTCATTTTGAACTTCACGGCTGCCCTTGAATTGTTTGCTGTTTGAAGAAGATAATTTAGTGTTCCTATGTCACGTTTCAGCACCCTTATTAGAAAAAACAGTGCCACTTACTGACAAATAGAGAAGCTGTAACTCTCTCAAATAGTTTTAAAACTAAAAATTAAAAGTGCAACGTGCTCTCGAACGAAAAGAAGAAAAATAATTAGATGAATGAGTTATGTAGCATAGTTATCCTGTCCGTGTAGTGTAGGAATTAACTAAAAAGCAAAAAAGTAATTCCATCACTGCGGAAGTTGTAAGTTTTGAATCATGCGTCAGCGGTCGTTACGGAGTTAGAAGGCGTGTCTTACACATTCCGAACGCTATGGACGCCTTGTGCATTAAAGTACATAGTTTACCTTTCACTTCGACACGCCAAAATCGTGCAGACTGATCATTTCATCTCCGCACTCAGCACAAAATTTGCGCTTCTTCCAGCCACTTTTCATCTTTGTACAGCACAAAATCGAAGAGAGAGAGATACAAAATAGCACTACTATCGTTTACAGGTAAGGAAGAGAAACTGGATAAAGTTTTCCCATAACTCCTCATATCTGTTTTCTGCTACAGACAGCTCGTTGAAACAGTAAAGTGAGAAGGAGAGTGTGTTGGGGAACCTAAGTGCCAAAGCCGCCACAGCGCAGGCCACTGTTCGGCGAACGTCGCCATTATTTGCGGTCTGCTTGTCTCTGACACTTTGCCAGTTGGAAGAGCGCTGGTGTGAGCCGGACAAAGTGGTCTCAATGAAAGCTGCAGCCGGTATTCCGCGTTACGTGCCAGCACGCCGAAACAATAGTACAGTACGTGCAATCTGCAGCACGCAGAGGCGACATGGGACGTACGAGACTGGTTAACACTGCCAAGTACATATCTGAGATAAGTTCAAAACAATTGGCAGGTGCCAAGGGGAAATCTTAAAACAGTCAAGAATGTCCTTACTGTTTCGTACCCAAAACATAATTATCGACAACACGATGTTACAAAAATTTACGGGAACAGGAATTACTATCTCTCTGCAGAGAATACTGGTGAGACAGGCAAAAAAGTAGTGGTAGCGGATCAAATGACAGCTGCAGAGGAGAAGACGGACCAACAGACATTGGGGTCACAAAAGTCATGGTATACCTCCTAATATCGAACTGGACCTCCTAAATGTGTTCCCTGTTTCGAACCCCACCACCGTTTAAATTTTCAATGAAAACCACCAGCAGTAGCCCCGAAGACTTCCAGAATAAGAATTCACCTCTCATTCTGCCAACGATCTTGTCAAAGTGGGCAGAGGAGCAGCGAGAGGATCAGGGCACTCTCTAGGCATCTGGCTTGGGAATTGCCCCTAAAGGCGGAAGAACCAGCAACGTTCAACGGCATGAGGATGCAGAAGGCAATGAAAACTTTTGGATTAAGAGCATGTAATCTGTATTTACTGGGCATGTGGTCCTATAATTGAACAAGTGTCATGATGACCCCTCCATTAGCAAAATATTCCGGAATAGTCCCCCAATCGGATCTCTGGGAGGGGACTGCCAATGGGGAGGCGACTATGAGAGAAAGACTCAACGAAAGGATAACGTTCTACGAGTCGGGACGTGGCTTGTCAAAAGCTTTATCGTGGTAGGGAAACTAGAAAATCTGAAAAGGGAAATGCAGAGGCTCAGTCTAGATATAGTGGGGTCAGTGAAGTGAAGTGGAAGGAGGACATGGATTTCTGGTCAGATGAGTATAGGGTAACATCACCAGCTGCAGAAAATGGTGTAACGGGACAGGATTCGTTATTAATAGGAAGGTAGAGCACAAAGTGATTTACTGTGAACAGTTCAGTGATAGGGATGTTTTCATCAGAATCGAAAGCAAACCAACACAGACAACAATAATTCAGTTATACATGGTGACGTTGCAAACAGAAGATGAAGAGATAGAGAAAGTGTAGGCGGATGTTGAACGGATAATTCAGTAAGTAAAGAGAGATGAAAATCTAGTAGTCACGGGCAACTAGAACGCAGTTGTAGGGGAAGGAGTAGAACAAAGGGTTATGGGACAATATGAGTACCTACTAGGAATAAGAGAGGAGGAGGACCAATTCAGTTCTGCAATAAATTTCAGCTTTTAGCAGCGAATACTCTTTCAAGAATGACAGGAGGGGGAGGTATACTTCTAAAATGCCGGGAAATACGGGAAGATTTCAGTTACTTTACATCATAGACAGGGATTCGGAAATAAGGTATTGTATTGTAAGACGGACACAGGAGCAGGTGTAGACTCAGATCACAATGTGGTAATGATGAAGAGTTGGCTGAACTCAAAGTGGTTGTCAGGAAGAACCCACGCGCAAAGAAGTGGGGAAAGCACTAAGGAATGAAGAGATATGCTTGAAGTCCTCAGTGGCTATAGATACTGCGATAAGGAGCAGCCTAGTAGACAGTTCAGGTCAAGAGGAATGGACATATTCAAACTGATCAAATAGTGACCTGTACTATAAATCTCTTTAATTAAACAAAGTGTTCCCTGTACGTTAATGATCTGCTTAGTAATGCTATTCAAGATATGGCCCCTGTGCGTGAAATGAAAACGTCTTTCCTCGTAATGTAATTGCTGGGAAATTTCGTGCTTGCTGCTCTCTGTGCGCCAGCTGCAAACTTCTAATTATAGTTGCTGAGAGCTTAGTGCAATGCTCCAGATAGCAAATAAACTATTTTATATACATCACTGAGTGAGACACACTTAGAAATAAAAATTACTTGGATCGGGAATTTGGGCAATGCTCTTAGGCGAAATATTCCTTCATGGCGAGTACGTACGTCCTATACCTACAGTGTTAAATTTGCAATATTAGTGACCCATTACCTCAGAACCTTTGAGAGATAGAGATCTCAATTTTTGAGGAAGTTTGGTTTCACTCCTTTTTTGATTCCTGAACCAGGATCAGAATATACAGACAAATAATTAGTTATGATCTTTCCAAAATTATGTCCAGTGTTTTCATGAAAAAGTGCCCGTTAGTTCTCTAACGTTAGTAAAAACCTTCACAAGTAGAGATGTTTTGGTGTTCCAGCTGGTGCAGTGTACTAAGAGGTAACACAGTGTAAAAAAGACATGTATCTGTAATAGTTCCTGAGATAATGGGTCAAATATTTTAAAAAATGTCATTTCCGGTAAATCAAGTTTAAACATTTTATTTAAAACTGACTCACATATGGAGCCATACCAGCTTCTAGAAACAGCCAGGCCCATAATCAGCATTATCTGGATCGTGTATTTGATCATGCTGCAAACCTAGAAGCTTTTTTCTGTTTCTGCCTTTTGCTTCTTTAGTCATTTCCTCTGCTGCACGCTGCACTTTTATGATCCTCAGTCGATCCATTTGCTGGAAGGCTTGCAGTGTGCTGGCTCCTGGAGTGGTTCTGAGCTGCTCTAGCACCCTAATTCTTCCCTTATTGCCATCATTTAACGTTGTCGCAGCATCTGAAACATCCAAGCAAAGAAAAGACATTTTCTGATATTATTGAAAGACGCATTCGGGTTTTGCGTTCGATCATGGCGACATTTGGAAAGATCAGGATGAACTAACTCTCTATATATTGGCTTAATTACCTCCATCACTGCAGATAGTATGCTGTTTTTGTACCTAAATTGTTCCTCTGTACCCGCTGCCTTATCTTTGCGGTACTTGCACCATGAATCAGCACCAGGTAGGCAAAGACCATGTATAGGTGTATCATCATTGGATGATTTGTGGAAGAATGTAGCCCACACTGCTCTTTTCATTCCTTGTAGGTCATGTGTGTTGTTCCTTACTGTCATTCCACAATATTGCTGGAGTTCATCATTGTTTTTGTCTGTACTATTTAGAGTCTTTCCATCAGATAACTTCTGTTTTCCTTTTGTCTGCTTCAATTTTCGAAGTCGTGTTCCCATCCGTTTTTGAACGTGGCCCACACATTCAATGTTCAGAATATGCTTTTCACCGTAAGGTTGGCTTTCCACGACTGATTAGAAGGCCTTCGAATCACTGTCCCCCAAGTATTCAGTACAGCACATACCTCTTTCCTGCTGTGAGCATCTGAAGAAAGAAACAACTGCAGTAGCCTCCATACTCAGACTAGTTCCCTCAAAATTCTTTGTTTTATGACTTTCACTTGTTTCATTGTCAACTGATTTACACTGATGGCAGTATTTAGTTACCACTTCGATGTCTAAAATTTTACCTGTGTCTACGTTAGTGAGAGTTGAGACTGCATTTTTAGATGTGTGGCCTCTCTTCTGCCATGTACCGTCAACTGCCACTGATAAGTGTGTAGTGTTATTTGAGTCAACTGCTTCTTTAGCAGCGGCTTTCATAGAAGCAACAGCAACAGATTTCACACATTCGCTTCTGTGTACTTACTTGATCCGGTTGGTGGGTTTGACAAGTTCAGCGTCGCACGTAATGCTTGAACTGCAATCATCCTTCACCTATGCACTTCATTCCATACAAGAAACTAACATTTCTCCCAAACAAGTGATTTCTGCACTTTTGAGAAGTCCAAAATGACGTACAGAGACTGCAAACGTTGCTCTGAACAAAAAGTTTGTTAGCTAGTCCAATCCGTGCAGATGTGTTATCAAAGATGCTAATTTGCCCACCACAAACCTTACATGATACAGCGTCTTGTAAAACTTGTCCTACCACACTTAAATCTAGTAAAACATAACCTAAACTATTTATATGACCTCCTTTGTCAATAAATAAATGCTCATGGCTTCCAAGTTTCCTCCTGAAGCGCTAGTAGGCGTGTCCTTCTCGTGTGTCTGTGAAACATCTATTTCAGGATGAGCACTGGACTCATATCCAGTCGTATGCTGATTTCCATGGAAACGTCGCTTCTTAAAATAACTCTTTGTTCTCGTCAAGCTGAAAAAACGTATAAGAACGTGAACTGTAAACATAGTGGTTTGTTGTACTATTACAACACCTATAAAACACCACGCCCACAAAGTAAATCCACAAGACTGGTGTGCAGTACTGCCATTTCTGTTTATACAATGTATCCAACCACTTAACATGAATTCAAGGAATAAATAGCTGAAAAACACAGCCTTGTAGATTGAATAGTTCTAAAGTTAGCAAGTCAATGCAGAAAGACCGGACTTTTTTACACTTGCACTAGTAATTATGAAATGATAAACCGCACACTTCTAATTGGAATTAATCGATAAACGACGCATCAAATTATTGAGGAGAGATCAAATATTATTAAGAGACAATAATCAGAAACTGTCACTTTCCGACCAATTTCACCATAGGTACCCACCATAACAAATTGTTTTAAAGCTATCTGATATATTATTAATTGTCCGAAATTCATGTTACAACTCTCATTAACATTGGCAAAGAGCGAGACTGATATCAAACGGTTACTGTCACAAATGTTGAACAAATTACTGATAAACATAAAAAAATACCTTATAGTGAATATTATACAGTCTTCAATGAAAAATCTAAAGTTCTCTGTCTTCTTCTTATTCAACGATGGTTTAAAACTACGCGTGACTGCGGTGACTCTAAATAAAATTATGACCTTCATTCCTCTTCATACTGTTTTCCAAGATCACTACATCTCATTTCATTCTAAATTACTAATCAATTCTTTCTCATCTGTTTCACAATATTCAAAGACATATAATTTTACTTAAACACCAAAGCACATAACTTCACGTCTGCATTGCCAGGAGTCCTCTGCTCGGCGTCTTTTTCAACCCTTCTAACGATAGAGCCTCTGCCAAGCGCGATGACCAAAACAGGCGCATCTTCCAGCAACACACCTACTCTCCGCGAGAATAATAAGTGATTCAAAACCGTCCCTTAGCGTTTGAAACATGAAAAGTATGCACAAATTCCAAAATAGCAAATAACAAACTCCCAAACCTGTTTCAAACTGTAGAGAGAGGCGGGTAAAAATTGTAAAAGAAAATAGAAATTTGAAAACACGCAGCAAAAAATTGAGGACGAAGGTTGCAGATGCTACTCAGAGATGAAGAGGTTGACGCAGGAAAGCATTCGTGGCGAGCCGCGTCAAGGTAGACAGAAGACCGATGATTCGGAAAAAAAACTGATGCAAATTGACGTGTCATAGACACAAGAAGTCGTTGGAAGACCCCTGCAGATATATCTGAAACGTGTACTTTTGAAATATGATTAAAATTACGTAACTGACATTACGTAACAGACAGCAGTCAGAAGCAAAACTGTTAGAATCGCAATGGCACGTGGACTTATTTCGTCGCTTGTGTGCTTTACCCTATACTCAACTTTTCTCACTGCGAGAATGTTAACTTAATTCAGCTGCGAGAATGTAAACTGTTAACAGCTTCAAACCAATCCAAAGCAGCATGAATGAACGTAACACAAAAACTGCATCAGACACGACACAGTGATTTAAAATTGTTCTGTTCATAAAACAAAACTTGATCAGTTTGGAAATAATGGTCCCTGTACATAATGAATACTACCCCTGAAATAATAGAATTTCTTACCTATGTCTGCGCAGTGGTAACGCTCTTCGCACTGCTCTCTGTTAGTACTTTAAATTGTATGTTGGCAAACAGTTATTGTACAGGGCTGTTGCTTAGCACGCATTTTAATTATATCGAATATGACTGAGACAATAACTTTTTGAGAAAAATAGTTAATCAAAAATCAGATGGATCTGAGAACGGGTATTGACTTAGGTTAAGTAACAGAATGACACTAACTTCAAAAGTTGTATTTTGACTTTTCGAAAATTAATAATGCTCACAGTAATCAAGCTCAATAAACTAATTGTACATTGACAGATAGCTTCACAAAGTCATTGGATGTGAGTGTTATACATTGTCTCATACATCACTCGATTTGCATTGGTAACAAAACAAATTTCTTTACCTTAATTATTTCCAATTTCTGTTGAGATTACTTTTACAGTTCGCGAATATCATAGTATCTTGAAAATAAAGAAATCATTACTGCCCGTATGGAGTAAGTGTATATCCAGCACACGTCAGGTACAACAGATCTTTACACTTGGGAGTCCTCCACACATCTGTCTATCCCAAAGTTACCCCAACACGTTACGCGTAATACCTTGAATCAACGATCGCTGTCGAGCAGCGAGGCTACTAAATAATCGATACTAGCTAGATCTGACCATACCTGAATCAATATCATATTTTCTCACAAAACTTGAATTAATTTACCTTTCATATTGACCCATGCTGCCTCTACGAGGCCCATTCAAGTTCTAAGGCCTCCGATATTTTTTTTTCAAATTAGCTACTCACCCGAAATCGATGAAACTGCCGTTATTTCTCGACGTAATCGCCCTGCAGACGTACACATTTTTCACAACGCTGATGCCATGATTCCATGGCACCGGCGAAGGCTTCTTTAGGAGTCTGTTTTGACCGCTGGAAAATCGTTCAGGCAATAGCAGCACGGCTGGTGAATGTGCGGCCACGGAGAGTGTCTTTCATTGTTGGAAAAAGCCAAAAGTCACTAGGAGCCAGGTCAGGTGAGTAGGGAGCATGAGGAATCACTTCAAAGTTGCTATCACGAAGAAACTGTTGTGTAACGTTAGCTCGATGTGCGGGTACGTTGTCTTGGTGAAACAGCACACGCGCAGCCCTTCCCGGACGTTTTTGTTGCAATGCAGCAACGAATTTGTTCTTCAAAACATTTTAGTAGGATGCACCTGTTACCGTAGTGCCCTTTGGAACGCAATAGGTAAGGATTACGCCTTCGCTGTCCCAGAACATGGACACCATCATTTTTTCAACACTGGCTGTTACCCGACGTTTTTTTGGTGGTGATGAATCTGTGTGCTTCCATTGAGCTGACTGGCGCTTTGTTTCTGGATTGAAAACTGGCATCCACGTCTCATCCATTGCCACAACCGATGAAAAGAAAGTCCATTCATGCTGTCGTTGCTCGTCAACATTGCTTGGTAACATGCCACACGGGCAGCCATGTGGTCGTCCGTCAGCATTCGTGGCACCCACCTGGATGACACTTTTCGCATTTTCAGGTCGTCATGCAGGATTGTGTGCACAGAACCCACACAAATGCCAACTCTGGAGGCGACCTGTTCAACAGTCATTCGGCGATCCCCCAAAACAATTCTCTCCACTTTCTCGATCATGTCGTCAGACCGGCTTGTGCGAGCCCGAGGTTGTTTCGGTTTGTTGTCACACGATGTTCTGCCTTTATTAAACTGTCGCACCCACGAACGCACTTTCGACACCTCCAAAACTCCATCACCATATGTCTCCTTCAACTGTCGATGAATTTCAATTGGTTTCACACCACGCAAATTCAGAAAACGAATGATTGCACGCTGTTCAAGTAAGGAAAACGTCGCCATTTTAAGTATTTAAAACAGTTCTCATTCTCACCGCTGGGGGTAAAATTCCATCTGCCCGTACGGTGCTGTCAACTCTGGGACGTATTGACAATGAACGCGGCCTCATTTTAAAACAATGCGCATGTTTCTATGAAAAAAAAATCGGAGGCCTTAGAACTTGAATGCACCTCGTATAGACGTCCATAATATGAAATTGTTGCACATGCAGGATTTTGTGCACTACCTGACCTTTCGATTATGTCGAATATGTGTTAGAGAGTATCGATGTCGGGCGGTTTGGGTAGCCAAATCATTCGTTCGAACTGTCCAGCATGTTCTTCATACCGATCTCTAACAGTTGTGGCCCTGTGAAATTGCGATCGTTGTTTGGTATCGCCCGCATCTCGTGGTCGTGCGTTAGTGTTCTCTCTTCCCACGCCTGGGTTCCCGGGTTCGATTCCCGGTGGGGTCAGGCATTTTCTCTGCCTCGTGATGGCTGGGTGTTGTGTGATGTCCTTAGGTTAGTTAGGTTTAAGTAGTTCTAAGTTCTAGGAGACTGATGACCATAGATGTTAAGTCCCATAGTGCTCAGAGCCAATTGAACCATTTCTTTGTTTGGTATCATGAAGTCCATTTAAGGCTGTAAATGGTCTCCAAGCATCCAGACTTAACCATATCCAGTAAATGAACAATTCAGTTGTAGTACAGGACCCAGTCAATTCCAAGTAAACACAACCCATGCCGTTATGGAGCCACCACCAGCTTGCACAGTGCCGTGTTACCAACTCGGGACCATGGCTTCATGGGATGTGAGCCACACTCGAACCCTACGATCAGCTCTTACCAACAAAAATAGGGACCCACCTGACCAGGCCACGGTTTTACAGTCATCTATGGTTCAATCGATATGGTTACGAGCCCAGCAGAGACGCTACAGGCGATGTGCTGTTAGCAAAGGCACTCGCGTCGGACGTTACTGCCATAGCCCATAAACGCCAAATTTCACAGTTCTGTCCTAACGGACACGTTCGACGTACGTCTCAGATTTATTTCTGCCGTTGTTGCTTGTCTGTTAGCACTGACATCTCTAAGGATACACGACTGCTCTCGGTCGTTAACTGAAAGACGTCAGTCACTGCGTTGTCCTTGGTGAGAAGCAATGCCTGAAATTTAGTACTCTCGGGATACTCTTGACACTGTGACTCTGGGAATATTGAAATGCCTAAAGATTTCCGAAATGAAATGTCCTATGCGTCTTGCTCCAACTGCCATTCTGCGTTCATGTTCTGATAATACCGTCGTGCAGCCATTATCACAAAGGGAATTTTTTCACATGAATCATCTGAGCACAAATGACAGCTCCGCCAATGCACTGCCCTAAGGCAGACGGCTAGCCGTGCTGTTTAACGCACTGCTTCCGGAACGGGAAGGCGTGCCGGTCCGTGGCATGAATCCGCCCGGCGGATTAGTGTCGAGGTGTGCCGGCCAGCCTCTGGATGGTCTTTAAAGCGGTTTTCCATATGTCTCGGCGAATGCGGGCTGGTTCCCCTTATTCCGTCTCAGTTACACTATGTCGGCGATTGCTGCGCAAACACTGTCTCCACGTACGCCTACACAATAGTTACTGTCCAGGCAAACATTGGGGCTACACTAGTCTGGAATGAGACGTTCCCGGGAGGTCCATTGGCGGCTGAACAGCACAATAACCCAGGGTTCGGTGTTGGGTGGCGAAGGGGTGAGTGGACTACTGTAGCCTGTTGGGGGTTGTGTACCACTGTCGTTTCTAGGCCCCCAGTTCATTACATAAGTAATAGATGCACTGCCGTCTTATAATTTGTGTACGCGATACTACCGCCATCTGTATATGTGCATATTGTTATCAAATGGTTCAAATGGCTCTGAGCACTATGGGACTTAACATCTGTGGTCATCAGTCCCCTAGAACTTAGAACTACTTAAACCTAACTAACCTAAGGACATCACACACATCCATGCCCGAGGCAGGATTCGAACCTGCGACCGTAGCAGTCACGCGGCTCCGGATTGAGCGCCTAGAACCGTGAGACCACCGTGGTCGGCCATATTGTTATCCCATGAAATTTGTCACTTCAACGTAGAACAAGGACTTAATGTTACACACTCACATTGACTAGAATTACTAACCACTAACGTAGATGAATTCTACATCCCTAAGCATGGAACAGTGCTGCCCATTTGATTATTCAAAACGCACCATATACATTCATATCTGGACTAAAGAATATAGGCTCCCATATTTATAAATAGGATCATAAATAAATATAATTTGTCGTTGATGCCCGAGTTTGCAAAAAAGTGTATCTTAGACGGTGCATGAATGAGTGTATGCTACTGTTCGCCAGGAGCTTCCTTCTGGGGAGTTCGGACTCTTTTAATCTGACTTTAGCGACTTCAGCGTCGATAATGATGAAATAATGATAAGCAAAACACACACACATGCCACGAGCGGGGAAAATCTCCGATCCAGCGGGAATCGAATCAGGACCGCTGTGACTGAGAGAGTCAGAAACGCTTAAAGTGTAAGACAATTTCGAGACTTGCTTATGCTCCTGAGCCTCCTGAACTGTAATAATATTGCACAGGAACATAGTAGCTGCTCTCCCACTACTCTTCAGAAAAGTGATGAGCGTGTATTAGACTTCTGCTTCTGGCCTTTCGGTCAGGATGTGATATTCTTCTCAACCTCTGGAATAATAACCAGCATAAAAACGTAAAACAATTCGCGGGTATCTAGAAAAATAGTAGTCGTTTATCAAACGAAGGGGCGTAACACAAAATGGACCAACTTTAGGCGATAAATTCCAAGAATTCAGTAGCCACCACCGTACGGTCTAATTAAAGAGAGCTCCTAGTTAATGAATGACCAAAGAGTTACGCCGAATGATATATAACACCAAACACGTGCGTCCTGTACACAGCGAGTCGAATCCTGCTGCCCTGGCTAAAAAAGGGCAAACGCTGATGTTGTTTTTCAGGCCTGCGGAAACATAGTAGACAAGTTATTCTCGACTCCATTTGACTCTCTAGCAGTTATAAATTATAAATCAGTAGAGCCACAGGACAGAACAGCCGGGACACAGTCATTTTGCTTAAAACTTATTTCTTCAAGCACGACGCGAAAATTCATCATGAGAATATCCTCTGAGGCATGACAGATTGAACAAGAACATGATCAAAAATGTTACTGGAATTATTACCTGTATATTTCTTAAATGCCTCTCTCGTTAGCGCAAATATTCAACCGAGTAGAAACAAAACTTAATTCTACCAAGGCCCAAAAATGATAACCCAAAAACATTGACTGTATGCAGATCACCATATCACCCGCCTTGGAATATGTTTTCCATGAACAGCTGACAGCAAGGTACTTCACATCATTGACTGCAGTAAATTACCTTCGAGATACAAAACAGTAGAATTTCGCAAAGAGTGTATTCCTTTGGATTGACATCAAAATAACAAATAAGCCTCAAGTAATTGCTTCTAAATCACAGAAATCTTTGAGGAACCATGTGATCATTGCTGTCTCCGAAAGTTTCAGTCCTCTAAGTCACATGTTCTTACTCTGATGGGAAAATTGATCAACAAACATTTATGTGAAGCCGTTCAACCCATACTGTTTGATAGTACACCGTTACCGTACCGAAGAAAGAGTAAAAGATATAAGCATAGTTCGGGATCAATGTCTAAATCATTTTGTGCCTCCTCTTCCACTTCCCTGTATAATTTTCCACAGGTAATGCAGATGACTATCGACCGACGTCCGTGCTGTGGTCATTCTAAAAAGTGATATAATCAATTATGTAAGACAAGTTAACGAATTACTTTAATAGATACAACCTTCTAAGTTTCCAAAGTGGTAGAAATACGGAATTAGCTGTAGTAGAATTCACAGAAGTGGTACTTCATACTCTCGACAAGGATGGGTGTGTGCCAGGAATATTTTTAAATCTTTCTAAGGCTTCTTATACTACAAAGTACAATATTCTACTAAGGAAGCTACAATCGTCAGGAATAAGAGGTTTAGTTAATGACGGGTTCAGATTACATGCAGCAGATAGGCTACAAAGAGTAGAAATACCACAAATAAGTCGAGGTCCGGTGTGCCGGCCAGCTTGTGGATGGTTTTTAAGGCGGTTTTCTATCCGCCTCGGCAAATGCGAGCTAGTTCCCCTTATTCCGCTTCAGTTACGCTATGTTGGCGATTGCTGTGCAAACACTGTCTCCACGTACGCATACACTGTAATTACTATTACCACGCAAACATTTGGAGTGACACTCCTCCGGTATGAGACGTACCCGTGGCGGAGAGAGGGAGGGGGGGGGGGTTGCCGGTATGAGACGTACCCGTGGAGGAGAGGGGGAGGGGGGGGGGTGTCCACTGGGGGCCGAACAGTACAGTAACCCTGTGTTGGATGTGGGGCGGCGGTGGGGTGAGTAGACTGCCACAGCTTGTTGTGGGGTTGTGAACCACTGAAGAGGGCTACGGCGCGGCCGAAGCCTCTCCGCCGTTTCTAGATCCCCGATTCAATACACACGCACAGAATACGCACAATACGATACACACATGAGTCAAGATATTTTGTTGATCTTAGATTGTAATACCAAACGTACAATATTATCTTAAACGTGATCTACGGAAGAATAAATCAGTTATCACTACATAACTAGCTAAAGGTATAGAGAGATTTACTGTTAAAATACTGTAAGTACGCTATTGCAGCGGAGTCACTGAGCTCACACAAGGCAGTTGTTTGCTGCGCCTCGCGATGGCTAAATCATTTGTCAAAATATTGTGCATTAAAGCGCAATCCTTGACACTGCCTGGGTCAGGGATTTTCTCTGCCTCGTGATGACTGGGTGTTGTGTGACGTCCTTAGGTTAGTTAGGTTTCAGTAGTTCTACGTTCTAAGGGACTGAAGACCATAGATGTTAAGCCCCATAGTGCTCAAAGCCATTTGAACCATTTGACACGGCCAGACGCCAGAAGTCATCAGCTATAACTTCAAAAATCGTGTACGGTATTGTTTCGTTTAATTTTATTTCTTTTCATCCATTACGAAAATATTGTGGAATGCCTGTCGTTCTATAAGGGATGATTTCGTTCAGAGCACAGAAATATTTTCGGTCTACAATTTCAGATACCTAATGTTATATCAAACTGAGACATTCATTACTTCAATAAGCACAGAAAAGGCCATGTGAAGGTAAAATGGCTGGTCAGTTAAGTCGGGCTGAAAAGGCTTGGCGAAAATCGTTAGCGCAACGTTGATTATACCAAATTAGTTTCAAACGGAGCTAATTCGAAATCCCTGCGCTCCGAACGTGCAGGAGAAGAAAAAGCGGATAACCCTTTTTATTTCGTGGCCAAACGCTTCGTCAGAACTGAGAAGCAGGCTTCCAGCCCTTGCGGATTGGCTGCGGCAGAGGACGGGCGAATGACTTTTTTTCCGCCCACCCGATCGACTTCCACATGGGCGAGCTAATAAAACGCGGGTAGAGGGAGGGAGGGAGGGAGAGAGAGAGAGAGAGAGAGAGAGACAAAAGACTTCCTCTGGGTATCCCCGATGAAATCAAAGTTTTGCGACTCAGAATTAGGCCTGATTGCGTACACTCGGTTAGACAGGGCTTTTTGCCGTTTCAATTACGCGGCCTACGGCTTTAGTGCTCGCAGCCGGCAGCGTAATTTCTCAGCGGGCCGCGGTATTCGCGGCAGTGGAGGCACCGAGGACGCTGCGGGGCTTCCGGTGACAGCGCAGATCGGCGGCTACACGTGTAGCGCACGTGGCCGGCCGCTGTTTGCTGGAGCTAAGCCGAAGGAGCATGTCACGGCGTAGGTGCTCAGCAGCACCAGCTGAGGTAGGCGCACTATGCTGTTAACGGTGTATTTACTCGATTTACTGCTTACCGTCAAAAGCTACGTCAGATTTCCTCGCATAATTTTGTTGTTTATAGGGCTATCAACCACTAAAGAAATTGTTGCACTAGGCTTAAAACCTACAGATGATCGAAACTTGGCACAGGAACTGATCCCAAACTAGATCACAACACCCACAGAAAGAGATAATTATTAATATTTTTTAAATGAAAGTGTTGTGTTGGCAGAACAGCAAACACCGTGTTACTAGAGGAGGCCGAAATGCACGCGTTTTAGCTCACGCAGGCTGGCGTGAGGAGGGAAGAACTATACTGACGTGAGGTCTGGAGCATAACAAGGAATTAGAATTCAGAAAGCGGACGTAATTAGTTTGATACTTAACTTCAGTCCATTAATGAGGAACGTCGCTCTTGACAGTACATCATTCACAATATTGTCTGTTCAGGATTCATTCTAATTACTGAATATGGCGCCTTGCTAGGTCGTAGCAAATGACGTAGCTGCAGGCTATACTAAACTGTCGTCTCTGCAAATGAGAGCGTATGTAGGCAGTGAACCATCGCTAGCAAAGTCAGCAGTACAACTGGGGCGAGTGCTAGGGAGTCTCTCTAGACTAGACCTGCCGTGTGGCGGCGCTTGGTCTGCAATCACTGATAGTGGCTACACGCGGGTCCGATGTATACTAACGGACCGCGGCCGATTTAAAGGCTACCACCTAGCAAGTGTGGTGTCTGGCGGTGACACCACAGAATGTATTGTCCGTTATAGACTGTAGAATTTTCAGATTTTTTTTTTTTTTTGCTGTTTGTTGGATTCGACGTTTTAGCCGTTATCAGAAAACCAGTAGAATATATACCGAAACACAGATAGAATAAATCATGTTACATTCCGTATATATATAAACTTGGTGAGTTTATGGTACAGTTAATACATCAGTCACATTTGTGTATGTAATACTTTTCGAACATATAGAATCTTAGAAACAAATTAATCATTTACAGTATCCCTATGTATAAAAACCAAATGGAAGCATTGCATCCTATGTTAAATATTTAATTGACAGCGCTACCATTAAAAAACTCCAAATGACGGCGGTGTCAATTTAACAAAGGATACAAAGCTGCATTTAGTTTTTATACGCAGGGCTACTATAAATGATTCATTTGTTTCTAAGGTTCTATATATCCCAAAGTACTACATATAGAAATGTAACTGACATTTGAACTGAACCATAAACTCAGCGAATTTTCACTGCGGCCACCAGCTGGCGTTGCGAGTGCAGTGCCTTGACAAAGTGGCGACAAAGCAAGAAAATGGTTATTCTGTGACGGTATCAGTGTTACCAATTTGGTTGTTTTCAACTAAATTCTTTAAGGATATCTGGTTGGAAAATTTAAGATCTGCTTGCTAGTAAGAAATTTAATCTTTTTGAAACATTGTCTCGGTTTGATTTCTAGTCTTTTTAATATTAGGTTTTTGAAAAATTTATCTTGTTCATTTCTAAAGTTTGGGTTCTCATTTCACTATCTTCAACCTTCCGTTAACAGGTTGTAGAAAAAATTCCTTTCCTGCAGCCGGTGATACTATAAACTTTGTTAAGAAACACAAGTTTAATTGCTACTGGTACCACCAATGTAACTAACGAGTCCAAGAATTATAATTATAATTATAAGTGCAAGAATTATAATTCATATTGGATTATTTAAAGGCATAAACGTAATATTCAAATTTCTGGAACAAAGTGTTAAACTGTTTTAGAAGTTTCAAACAGTGAAATGGTGATTTAACTGTCTTCAATGATATATGATACGATATAATATTTATCTCATAATTATTGTATAATATTGTAATTGTATTGTATAATATTGTATAATTATTGTATACCCACTGTCGAGGACCGAGCAGTGACGAATACTGCCAGTTATTATTCGTATTATTCAGTTGTTGTTGAGTAGTGGTAGTGGTGCTTATGCTTCTTGTCCTAATGACAGTTCTGTTTAAATGGATAAATTATAACCCCAATACACCCAAACGTTTAGGGAAGAGCGGCAAAAAATCTGAAATCTCTGCGATGGTTATCACAAGCTGTAGGAAATAACAGAAAAGCATTCAGTTCAGTCTGTCACTGTACTAATAGAGCTCAGTTAGCGGATGTAGAAAATCACGAAAAAACATAAATCTACAGTTTCTTTTTTCTTCCTTCTCCTTCAAAAGACAGGCAAAAATTAGTTTTCAAAGCCAATGGAGGATTCCATAGGACGTATCGAAGCTGAATGGCCACTTTCCCTTTGTGTTTCCGAGCATTGTGCTATAATGACGTGTGATAACTTAGGAGAAACGTGCAAAAACAGGGCCAAACATAGTGTTATTGCAAGCAAGATGTTATTGTTACATCGTGCAAAGTGTAGTGATATTGTCAAGAATGTTCTTCTGCCCCATTTTCCGAAAAATCGGAGAATAGATGTTGATGATGATCAGTACAATATTGTAACTGACGTTTCAACTGATATTGGTGTCACTAAATTCCTAGCAATAGCTGTAATTTATCATAGGAAAATACCTCGCAACGTTCTGTTGACGTTTCTTACATTAGTCGAACTTGCAAAATGCATTGCTGAGTCTGTTGTATCAGCTATATGAAGAGGCACTGAAAGAACTTAATAATTTAGAATTGAAGAAATTGCAGGGAGCAGGAACAGATACGTACTAGTGTGAACTTCGGTATTAATAGCGGAGGGTATGAAATATTTAAAAGGGAGGTTCGATAGTTTATAGTTATAAGATGTTTGACTTTTCAATCAGTTGGTAACCTCTGCAGCAACTGCAAAGCGTCTTCAAAGAAATTTGGAATTTTTGATTAGTGAAAGTTACAATTGGTCTTCTCGATCTTCTTCTAACAGACCTTTTATTGACAGGTCTTTTTCAATTCTACATAATGTGGAGGAACCACGGAAAACCCCGGAAGATTGTGACACGAGATGGTTATTCATTGAACCTGCGGTACGTAGAATAATTGATAGATCGCTTGAGATAAAAACTCATTTTAAATTGTTAGGCTAAGCAAAAAATGCTGTTCAGCTGAAACGACCTATTCTGTGTCACGAGTTTAATTTAGTATATTTATTATTTTTGAAAGCTATCCTTTCATGCCTTCAGAGAGTCAATAAGAAATTCAAGTCGAATGGTGTTGACCCATGCAAACTATTAGATTACCTGATATTTCTTACGAAATCTCTTCTTAAGCAAATTGTCGTTTCCACCTATCCAGTTCAGAGAAAACGACCTAGATCCAAAGCCAGATCTTACATGCTCATTTGAAAGAAATTTCAGAAATTAGCAACGAAGTAACTCAAGAGGAAGCAGAAAATATTAGAGAAATTTATAGCAAAATATGCTTGATAACATTGAAATATTGAGGAAATTATCTCTTCTTGCAGGTTCAAAGGCGCTTGTAATGATAAACGAACCCTTACTACCCCTGTCTGACAGATCTCAACTGGATAATGATTCATATACAAGAATTGAATTAGAATGGCAGAAATTGACCATCGTCCGATGGGATAAAGTTAACAACTCTGTGGATTTATGGTGTGAGGTTTTCTGTTACCATGACTCAGCGGTGAAAATCCTTTTAAAAGATCCTGCGGAATTTGCATTTCTAGGCTCATTGTTTCTCGATCGAACGGTGAGGTGGAAACGATATTCAGTCAGCTGAATTTCGTGGAAACGAAGATAAGGAATCGAATGCGTACGGAAATACCAAACACCATGTTCGGGATTCCTGCAAGTCTTTGCAGCATGAATCGGTGCTGCCATAATTACGTACTTCCTGGGTCAGTTTTCGAAACAGCTGGGACAACTGAAGCACCAAAATCAAGGCATCAGTTTCTACTGCAGCTTCTCTTTCCCATGAGGACGATGGCGATAACGACGAAGACGACATTCTTGTCAAGTTTTAGGTAAATTTAGTGAAAAAAATAGTTTCTATATAGCCTATTTCTCGAGTGAGTGGCGTTCCATTATCATTTCTATGCTACTGAATAAAAATTTAAAATCTAATCCTTTTAAGGCACTTTTACTCTCAATCTGAATGGAAAAAGGTATATCGTGTTGGCAAAACTGGTTGGAATATGCCTCCAAACTGACATTCAATGACAAAGAAATTTTCCATTTCTCTGGAAAAGTTAATTGTCTCAATATGAGGGTATTTAGCACTGAAAACCATTATGAAGTTGTGCCCCATGAACTAGATTCGCCGAAGGTTAATGATTTCTGTGAAAAGTCCCAGACGTGGCTGTAGGGGGCGTTTTTCTTCTGGGTGAAGTCTGTGGTGGGTACCTCTTACCTTGGTAGGTTACAGTTTCAACAAAAAGGGGCAGCTCTCATTGGAGTATCACTGTTCGCGGCCACCTATAAGACGAACTTCCGCATCGTTGAACTGGGCATAGTGGTGATGATACAGCTCTGTTTCCTTGTCGCCGTCCCCCTCCCCCCTCCCCCCTCCCCCCTCCCCCCCCTCTCCCCGTTCCCGCCACTCCCCACTTCATTTGACCTAGTGTCATATGCCGTTTTCCTTTGGGTGTTTATTAAGGACCATGTTTAGAACCCGACTGCCAAGAGCACCGCAACAGGTCAGAGAATGCATCAATGCTGCCATGATGACGTTTGAGAGGATACTGCTACACAGGATATGGAACGAACGTGACCATGGCTTGGACGTGTGTCGTTGGTTGGTTGACTCGGGGTAGTGGGCCAAACAGCGAGGTCATTGGCCTCTTCGGATTAGGGAAGGATGGGGAAGGAATCCGACCGTGCTCTGTTAAAGGAACCATTCTGGCATTTTACTGGAGCGATTTAGCATAATCACGGGAAACCTAAATAAGGATGGCTGGACGCGGGTCTGAACCGTCGTGTTCCCGAATGCGAGTCCGGGCTAACCATTGCGCAACTTCGCTCTGCACGTGTGTAGTGTGACCAGAATGGCACTGATAGAACATGTGTGGAGGGCAAAATGCAAACTTGGTGGGTTCACGGTTCTATTCTTGTGTCTATGATATTTGCGTAAACAATACTGTAGAAATTAAAAAGGTTACTGTGTGGAAGTCCTGCACATTACATGTGTTGTTTTGTATGTGTTTGGGTACGTTTATGGGTTCCTTGATCTCGACAGGATTGGAAATAAATACTCTGTTTATTATTTGTCTATGAAATGTAGAATCTTTGAATGCAGTAGTAATAACAAAGCTGTGGTATCTTGTTCGTCTGATTGTTTCACGTCCTGGAATGAAGGTAAGAACGGAGACATGAATAGCGATGCGTACACGCTGAAAAACCTCGGCACAGCAGTTAAGTAGTACATTTTTCTTTTCTGAAAAATGCATTTTAAATAAGCTCTGCAAGTACTGTGAAGTTCATTTAGGGGCAGAGTACGCTTAACTGCACCTACTGTGGAATATCTGCAATAGATGTAGTGGCGGTTTAAGGTTACAAAATATACAACCGTAAGCAACGCCATCTGTGATCTGTTTATGCTACTAAAAGCTGTGAATGTTCCCACGTAACGGTAATCTGAGACAGCGCCACGTATCGATAGTTCTTACTACTACATTCTTTGATTGTTCGTGTGTGACGCCAGTTCAAGGTATCACAACTCAGACGGATACAGAAGTACGTTAGCAACATTTGAAAATCAAACGAACTGAAAGAACGCTTAAGTAGATCATTGACAGTTGCAGTGGACTGGGTGCGGCAGGATTTGCGATCCTGATCAACCACTAACGTAAGGCGGTTTTATGGACGTCTCTATGGCCACCCCTCAGTGCTTCTCGACGACGTCTACGGTAACGTTTTTTTGAAATAATCTTCTGTCATTTGACAGAGAATGGTTCGTTTATTTCATAAAACTATGATATCGGCTTTACAGCCATTTCAGGTGCATGTTGAAATGTTAAAATATGTCTTACCTGTCTGTGACGTGACATCATCGAAAAACATTTTTTGTGGTGCCCCATGAAGAAGAGATCATTACAGTAACACGGTTCAAGACAGCAATTGATCAAGGAAACCAAGCGAAGATACAGATTATGAATATTTTCGCACGAGACTGCAAGAAACGTCAGATCCTTTGAGAGTGCTTGTGCGAGAGAGTTTGTCTACATCCGTTACAAACCAGACATTTAATCTTCCTTCAGTTACGACAGCAAATACTTTTGCATGTGATTCTTGTTGTTTAACTTCCACCCATCAGACTGGAGATATTTTCGGGGGAGAATAGAAAAGTATTCACCATTTTGGGAGTCGCGAGAATGATTTCGTCTCTGCAGCGAGTATGTTGCTCAGTAAATAGTCGCTGGCTACAGCAGAGGGGGCTTACAGATAATCAATCTCTCACCATTCGCAAATGGAATATTAAACGTGAGAAATTATAGTTTTTGCCAATAGATATTGGGAAGTGGCGCGTGTATAATGGTGTCACAAACCTTTCAAAGTTGTACAGCCGGTAAAGGATGGCAATGTACATTGAACGATCGGCGGTTATGAATATTTCAAGCGGTTCTCTTCTACTAAAGTTCATGTAATGGAGCCTTAAATGATGCCATACCGTCTGTACTGTGCGCGTTACTGGTAGATCGTTCAACCACAGTTGGATACCATAGCCTACCTCTCGTTGTTCAAGACAGTGTGTGACTTCAAAACCGACGGTGCATCTTCCTATTTAGATACTACTGGCCGTTAGCAGCTGAAATATATGTAACCATGTCCTTGATTCATTACCTCTGCATAACTACTGCAACCTGTATCCTTTTGAACTTGCTTCCTATTTGTAGGCCTTTAGTGTACATTACAATATGAAACCGTCCACACAACCTCACTTGTCATACTTACATTACTTTGGTGCCTCAGTACGTACTTCAATATGTAACCCCTGTTTTTGCCAAATTGTGCTGCTACATTTTACCATTCTGCAACCTACCTTTCGAGGTATGGTAGAAGGATTTCTGTTCCCACTGTTACTTCCACCTACTATTGAAGCAGTCACGAGTGGCGCGTGGGAAGAACGACTGATTTAAGCGCCCTGGTAAGAATTTCAGATAGAGGGGAGTACCGAAGTGTGGTCAAACGTCGGTTTCGCGCGCGTGATAACTTCGGTGGTAGGCTGAATTACCTTCGAGGATTCATCCAAGGTATTTTTCTTGCATCTACCTCTCGTACAATTAATATTACTTGGTCATTCCACTTCAGATTTTTCGTACATTCACTCCCAAACGTTTGATGTCTGTTGCTGTTTCCAATGAGCGTCCGGAATTGGATAACCAAATAATGAAGTTTTTTTTCCGCCTATCTATACATAATACGTAATAGTTGTTAATGTTGAGGGTCAAATGCCAATGCCTGCACCAACAATAGTTCGCATTTAAGTCATCCTACATTTCGCTGTAATCTCTTAGCATTACATAAAAAAATCACCTCTGAGTAATCTCGTTAAGCTTCTGACTTCATTCACTAGGTCATTTACATGTTTATCATGTAACACTCCCTTCATGTACGCCCGAAATTACTTTTAGGTTTAAAACAATCTGTCCACGATGAACGTCGTGCTATATTATATTTGCCAGGAACTTTTCTACTTAGAAAGCTGGAGTATGATTACGTTGGTCGTGTCTTGTTCATTAGGTGAAGGCCTTCGGTAAATCGATAAACTCATCGTCCACCTTGGTTCCAGTGTCTTTCTGTCGTCCTGGTCTCGCATATGAGCTGTGTTTCATACAATCGTTGTTTGTCCCTAACCCAAAACGCATACTAAGATTACTGTTTGCGTCATTCAGCAGTCTGTGTCAAAACGAGAGAGATGATGCAATGATTAAGACATCACCTTCGTATTCGAGGGGATGGAGGTTCAAATCCCCAGTGTTGGCGACATGCAGGAAGCCACGCTTGGCAAGGCTTAGCATATAGCTGCTAAACAGACAACACAGCGATTACGTGACGATCCTGAAAGAATCACAATCGACTGCCGGCTGGCCCCTAATACTCGACTCACTCAAACGTCAGTCACAGTGTTAATTTAATCGAATAAAGATAATAATGGTGAATACATTCGATCCGCCGTAGGTCCCTGTTGATTTCTCTCTCTAGTAACAGGTGCAAACATGTAACTCTTTAGTATCGGTTGTGAATTAATAGTTGCCCCTATTTAAGTTCCAACCCTCGTATATGCAATTTCTTTATTGCAATGTGTAACTGGAGTCAGTCCAATCAAGTACTACTCATCGCGACTTTCTTGCGGCGTCCAGTGCCGACGGAAAGCATCACTTTGCATCCCAAAACGTAAGTTTGTATCCCATTACAAACAAAATGGTTTTTAAAGCGGAATTTTACGTGCCCATTCAATAGAGCGATCTGAAATTAGTCTAGAGCGTTATTCCTTTTGTAGTTGTGGTCTTCAGTCCTGAGACTGGTTTGATGCAGCTCTTCATGCTACTCTATCCTGTGCAAGCTTCTTCATCTCCCAGTACCTACTGCAACCTACATACTTCTAAATCTGCTTAGTGTATTCATCTCTTGGTCTCCCTCTACGATTTTTACCCTCCACGCTGCCCTCCAGTACTAAATTGGTGATCCCTTGATGGCTCAGAACATGCCCTACCAACCGATCCCTTCTTAAGTTGTGCCACAAGCTCCTCTTCTCCCCACTTCTATTCAATACCTCCTCATTAGTTATGTTATCTACCCATCTAATCTTCAGCATTCTTCTGTAGCACCACATTTCGAAAGCTTCTATTCTCTTCTTGTCTAAACTATTTATCGTCCATGTTTCACTACCATACATTGCTACATTCCATACAAATACTTTCAGAAACGACTCCCTAACACTTAAATCTATACTCGATGTTAACAAATTTCTCTTCTTCACAAACGCCTTCCTTGCCAATGCCTGTCTACATTTTATATCCTCTCTACTTCGACCACCATCAGTTATTTTGCTCCCCAAATAGCAGAACTCCTTTACTACTTTAAGTGTCTTATTTCCTAATCTAATTCCCTCAGTATCGCCCGACTTAATTCGGCTACATTGCATTATCCTCGTTTTGCTTTTGTTGATTTTCATCTTATATTCTCGTTTCAAGACACTGTCCATTCCATTCAACTGCTCTTACAAGTCCTTTGCTGTCTCTGACAATATTACAATGTCATCGGCGAACCTCAAGGTTTTTATTTCTTCTCAATGGATTTTAATTCCTACTCCGAATTTTTCTTTTGTTTCCTGAACTGCTTCCTCAATATACAGATTGAATAACATTGCAGAGAGGCTACAACCCTGTCTCACTCACTTCCCAACCACTGCTTCCCTTTCATGCCCCTCGACTCTTATAACTGCCATCTAGTTTCTGTACACATTGTAAATAGCCTTTCGCTCCCTGTATTTTTACCCTATTCCTTTTATTGATATGTATTAACACTGACGGTAAAACACGAAGACTGACCAGCACACCATCGGCGACAGTCGCTGCTGGAGTACTCCTGTTCCGCTCTCCATCTTAATACCTAACTATAAAGCAGATATCGCACTGGACTAATTCGGGACCGCTGTGTCGAATGGGGGCGTAAAATTCCGCATTAAACACCATTTTGTTTGCAGTGGGAAATAAACCGACGCTTTCCGTCGACATTGAAAGACGTGATGATCAGCATTTGGTGTGACTCCCGCTACAGAACGCCAAAAAAAGGCAGATATCTGAAAAACATCAGACCCTTCCGATTATGGTGTTATGGCCTGGAAATACAAAGTGATATTGTGACACTTTAAACAATTCCGAATGAAATTCTCCATTCTGTACTTGCGTTCCTCAACAAGTATAGAAGCGACGTGCAAGCTCGTCGAAACAGGGCAGATTGGCATGTTTTTTTTGCCTCGTTCGCCCTGCGCTTAGCGTAATTGTGGCGTAGTTTGTGAAGCGCGTTCGGCCTACAAGGAAAATATGGGACACAGACGTACGGATACCATTGGTTTGTATGTGTGTCTATCCTTACGGTATATCTTCATTTATTCCTCGAGTTTATGTCATTAGCTTGGAAGTGGCTTTTCTTGTGTGTTCTCTACTTCATCGCTAAAAAGCCTAACGAAAGCCGGATAGGCTGGACTTCCGTTTGTTTGTCTGACCACGACCGTAGAAAGCCGGACGCCTGGTAAATCTACACGCACACCACCTCACTGCCAAGACATAGGTCAGCGGTGAAGGGTCACGTTAAGGCCTGGTTCTACTTCTGCACCATTTACAGCGATATACAGTGGCCAGGATGCTCTTTCAAAGGGGTGAGAATATTTTGGCCGGTGAGCTTTTTTTTTTTTTTTTTAATCTGTCGCGTGACACGGGTCTCCATCCGGAACAACGATAAGTGGCGTTTGAGCCTTGCACTCTCAGTAGCGGGCGAGCAGACGCGAGGTGAGTCAAGCCGCGCCGGCTGTGCCAGGACGCAAATAAGCGCAGATGGGCGATCCCCCACCTGGGGGCCGGCTCAAGTGCCAAGTGGGTAGCAGCAGCCACGGGCAGTCGCTGCTGACAGCCGGCCCAACAAAGGCGGCGCCCGCTGCACAGAAGGCCGGCCACTGGCACGCTGCCTGCCGATACCGGCTGGCGCCACGCGAACCACTTACCTGCTCCGGAAAACACTGTTCCGTCTCCGGTGTGGCCCAGCTGCCGACCATCCGTTATGTAAGCGGTTTTCCCACTACCTGAGTCACCCATTACGCGCTTCGCTGAACTGTGGAGCGGAGCCAAAATAGGTACTGGATCCAAAGACACCGCTGGCCATAAAATCGCAATACAATTGAGAAGGCAAGCAACAACCGCCGTGAACTCTCCCTCTTCATAAACATCAATAAAACAATCATCTCACTGGACTTATTCGGGATTGCCCTGTCGAATGGGAGCGTAAAATTTCGCTTTAAACATCTTTTGTTTGTAACATTCATGTCTGACAAAATCCGAAGCGGTTAATGTATCTTCATAGTTCGACTAATGAGTGCCTACACCAGGCTTTCCATTACTATTTTTGTTACTAATGGTCAGTATTTCATCGCAGTGGCGTAAAGCAGGTAGGAGTAACACGGCGAGTTTCTCATTCAAAAGTCGCATCTGAATCTTAGTTTTATTATGTATACACTACTCGCCATTAAAATTGCTACACCAAGAAGAAATGCAGATAATAAACGGGTATACATTGGCCAAATATATTATACTAGAACTGACATGTGATAACATTTTCACGCAATTTGGGTGCATAGATCCTGAGAAATCAGTACCCAGAACAACCACCTCTTGCCGTAATAACGGCCTTGATACGCCTGGGCATTGAGTCAAACAGAGCTTGGATTGTGTGAACAGGTACAGTTGCCCATGCAGCTTCAATACTATACCACAGTTCATCAAGAGTAGTGACTGGCGCATTGTGACGAGCCAGTTGCTCGGTCACCATCGACCAGATATTTTCAGTTGGTGTGAGATCTGGAGAATGTGCTGGCCAGGGCAGCAGTCGAACATTTTCTGTATCCAGAAAGGCCCGTATAGGAGCTGCAACATGCGGTCGTGCATTATCCTGCTGAAATGTAAGGTTTCGCAGGGATCGATTGAAGGGTAGAGCCACGGGTCGTAACACATCTGAAATGTAACGTCCACTGTTCAAAGTGCCGTCAATGCGAGCAAGAGGTGACCGAGTCGTATAACCAATGGCACCGCATACTATCACGCCGGGTGAAACGAAACTATGGCGATGACGAATACACGCTTCCAATGTGCGTTCACCGCGATGTCGCCAAACGCGGATGCGACCATCATGATGCTATAAACATAACCTGGATTCATCCGAAAAAATGTCGTTTTGCCATTCGTGCACCCAGGTTCGTCGTTGAGTACACCATCGCAGGCGCTCCTGTCTGTGATGCAGCGTCAAGGGTAACCGCAGCCATGGTCTCCGAGCTGATAGTCCATGCTGCTGCAAACGTCGTCGAACTATTCGGGCAGATGGTTGTTGTCTTGCAAACGTCCCCATCTGTTGACTCAGGGATCGAGAAGTGGCTGCACGATCCGTTGCAGCCAGGCGTAGAAAATGCCTGTCATCTCGACTGCTAGTGATACGAGGCCGTTGGGATCCAGCACGGGGTTCCGTATTACCCTCCTGAACCCACCGATTCCATATTCTGCTAATAGTCATTGTATATCGACCAACGCGACCAGCAGTGTCGCGATACGATAAACCGCAATCGCGATAGGCTACAATCCAACCCTTATCAAAGTCAGAAACGTGGTGGTTCGCATTTGTCCTCCTTAAACGAGGCATCACAACAACGTTTTACCAGGCAACACCGGTCAACTGCTGCTTGTGTATGAGAAATCGGTTGGAAACTTTCCTCATGTCAGCACGTTGTAGTTGTCGCCACAGTCACCAACCTTGTGTGAATGCTCTGAAACGCTTATCATTTGCATATCAGAGCATCATCTTCCTGTCGGTTGGTTAAATTTCGCGTACGTAGCAAGTCATCTTCGTGGTGTAGAAATTTTAATGGCCAGTAGTGTACATACTCAGTTCAACATCAAACTATCTTCCGGTCCCCCGCACCACAAGCAAAAAACAGAAGCGTTATGTGCATAGACATTACATGTAGACCGTCACTTATTATTCAAGAGAATGTTTCCAAAAAGCGACTCGGGTATGAATTTTTACAACCGTATACCAACTGTAGCTTAAAGGTTGTCCCATTACTATTATTAGATCAACTGTCAATTTGTAACATTTATCTCGTGACAGAATCAGAGGCGGTTACCGTATCGTCGTAATTCGACCAATGTGTGTCTCCACCTGGCTTCCCTTTACTATTTTTTCAATAACAGACCAATTATGTGTTAAGATCGGTGAATGACATCGATAACTATTTCTTTAAGTCAATAAATGTAATGAAGTATATCGGTTGTTCCAAATGCAGTGCCATAACACTGTCATTAAAAAAGGCAACAAAGCAGTTCAAGTCCACTGTCTGTCGAAGTCTTACTACACACAGACTATGTCTATGGACCTCCACATTTCCATCTAAAAATTACTGAACTAAACTAAACTCACACCGTATTTCGGCTAATAGTAGCCATTCGTCACCACCTGGCCGCCGTTTCAGCCACAGCTGAGGATGCGAATAGGAGGGTCGTGTGGTCAGCATGGCATCACGAGGCTGAGCGCACCCCGACAAGGGGCAACAGCGCATGGCTGCCCGGACGGTCACCCATCCAAGTGCTGGCCACGCCCGATAGCGCTTAGCTTCAGTGATCTGACGGGAACCGGCGTATCCACTACGGTAAGGTCGTTGCCAAAAATTACTAACGAGTCAAATGATATGTCCACCCAAATCATAGAAGCTGACAACAGCTTCAAAATGAATGAAAAGAAACGTATGTTCATGTCTGACCTGTATCAACCAGACTGAGGCTGGTGTTGTTAGATGGAGATGTGACGGTCCACAGAGACAGTCTGCATACTGGCTTTGCAGAATGTCTAACTGAACTGCTGTGTTGCATTTCTTTAATGACAGTGTTATGGCACTGCATTTCTAACAGCACATATACTTACTTGCATTTATCAACTTACAAAGAAAGGGAAATGCATTTATACAACTCAGATACATTACTGTCATTTCAAATTTGTTAAGATAAGCTACCATGTAAATTTGCAAGTTTTGTTTTGTTAGTATTATTTCAGAATGTATGTTCCACGCTGCCTTTATCGGTGTTATTCACTTACCTTACAACGCAATTGGACTGTCAGAGAAGAAATAGTAATGTAAAGCCTTGTGCAAGCACCCATATAATTGACTCGCCACGATGGGCAACGAGTCCACAACCTCCAGTGCGAATGAACAATTCCGGGAATCTCGGAGTAGTGAGCATGAAGAACATGAACATGGGCATGGGCAGTGTCTGCAGACTGGTGATCATAGGTGGGAGTGTAGTCTGGCCGAGGAGCGTGCCGAGATAGTCCGCGCAGTTGCGAGATATTTCGTGTCTGGATGGCGCAGTGTTAACGCCTATTAATCAGGAGATTCCGAGTTCGAATCCCGGTCCGTCACTTAGTTTCACTCGTGGCCGCTGATTCCGTATAAAGTCCCGATGCAGCTGACATCAATAGTTCCTTACGCTTCATTTCCCTTCTCCCCTTCCACCATCAACGTACACATCACGTACCTCTAGTCAGGAAATCGGCTTGTTTACACCTCGTTTACAACTCGCACAGGCAGAGCGACTACGTCTATAACGCCATTGAGAGTCAGCACAGCGACCATTGCTGATACATTCCTTGATGCGGCAGCAGAGAGACGCGTGTCGATAGACGCGCTGCCAACGGATGGACACCGAAGTTCTGTCGCATTGTGCTTTCAGACGAGATCCGGCACAACATCGACGTATGCACAGGGAGGTTCTGGGAATAATGAAAGTTGCCAGATTGCATTCTTCACCGCCATACGAGCCAAGCACTTGGCGTGATGTTACACAACACCATCACCCCTCTTTCACATAGCCGGTGATTTAGAGCGCAGCCACTACGTTCCTGACGTTATAATGCCGATTGCTGTGCCCTAACTTCGAGTACTAAAGGCGATATCTCTCATTAAGGTAACGCAAGACCGCATATTGCCCTTCCTGTCCCAACCTCCACTGATACGGCGAATGACCTAGGGTTTCCCTTTGCAGCATCTTTTCTAGATATCTGACACCCTGGAAGCACCCTGTCACAAACTACGAGTCACCAAACCTCGCCAGTCACTGTGATTGGTAAACTGCCATAGAGCTGAAGCAACTACAAATGGTATCGTTCCAGAAGACTAGCAGTGTATTTATAGCATACATTCTCAGCAACAGCAAAGGTACACTGTATGTATCAATCAAATCATCGATTTTGCCGTGTATAAACACAACTAAATGTATTCACAGATGCACAAGGGTTACATATTGGCCGGGCGCGGTGGCGTAGCCGTTCTGAGCGCTTCATTTCGGAACCGTGAGACTGCTACGGTCGCAGGTTCGAATCCTGCCTCGGGCATAGATGTGTGTGATGTCCTTAGGTTAGTTAGGTTTTAGTTCTAAGTTCTAGGGGACTGTTGACCTCAGATGTTAGTCCCATAGTGCTCAGAGCCATTTTTGCTTACATGTTTTTGTCTACTATATGTCGTCCCAGAATTAAATTTAAAGCAGCTCCCGTCCCCCGTGTCTGGCCAATGTGTTCGAAAGATTTCTCTTGGTTGTAAGGCAAATTCTAGGGCTGGAAATACCCTACCAAATATTCCCAATTTGGATCTCTATGCCGTACTACCATTTCACCTGATATTTCCGTGAAAGGTCTCTGACTCTAACATGGGTCATTGCCGGAAGAGCCTGTTCCACCCAGAGAATGAAAAGTTTAAAGATGTCAGTCATCATGTCCTGTAGCCAACAACGTGATAGCGAGCATCCAAGGATGTGGGAAAACTCAATTTGTCAAGGGAATAACTAGCTTTCAAATATAATTTCTGTACAGTGAATTAATTATTTACAATGAAACTTCTAAATACTGGAATTGCGTTTCGTGTTATGCAACAGCAACAATTAAGTAGGCAAACAGGAATTTCTATAATTAAATCTCACGTTTTCGTTCATTGACATTACATGGGGATGCACTGTTTCAGTCCCATACTGACCCATTGCCAATGTGTGTGTGTGTGTGTGTGTGTGTGTGTGTGTGTGTGTGTGTGTGTGTGTGTGTGTGTGTGTGTGTTGTATGTGTGTGCTCGTGCGTGAATGCGTGCGCGCATAACGCCTTTATGCCTATGTATGAACTAAAAATCGTTGTATACAAGGCATAAATCATTTGAGACCTGTGTTATTAACTGCGTTTTATGAATAGGAACTGGTTCACTTTTAATGTCCACTCTTTGTTGTAGCCGACCTGTCACTATCGTTGTTAACTGTTACCTGCTGCTGAATAAACAACGAACTAAGGTGTAATAAGGGTTTTATGTACCATACATCCTCAGTCCTGTGTCAGATAACTGGTGAGGCGTCTAATAGATGGATAATTTGCTCGACAGAGTGTAATGTCCCCACAGCAAATACCCTCTACCACGCACCAATTAATCATTTTCAGTCAAACCATACACATTCATTCACTTTGGAAAAGTTATCTAATCTGATTTTCTCGTAATATATGCGGCGACAGCTCGTCGACTACAAATTATTTTTTAGTGCATTTATTTTTTGAATTAGCAGAGATGCATATATGCATTCTCCATGGTTGTTAGAGTGGTAACAAGGACAGCTTCTGGAGTATCTCTTAAGAGATTGACGTGTTTCTGAGAGATACATATTCTGCTTTTCTTCTCGCTAAAGCGAGCCAATTAACATTTGTGCCGCTAGCGGCTTGTTTTTAAGAGAAAGAGATTGTAAAAGGAAAATAATTAAGGCGTGGAATCACAGGAGATCTGGACAGGTAATGGAGATGTATTTAATACACGATTTCCTCCATAAATAAGGTTTGTGACTTTTTTGTTCTGGAGTGAATGAACGAATGAGTTTTTTCTGAATCATTTGTTGATCACGTTGACCCTGTAATTAGTGGGGATGTTTCAGCTGTGTCGAAGAGAGACTGCAATCACGCAGTCTGTGTTAAATCGTCCGAAAAGGCTTCGGACACATCTGGAATTCGCACTCTTTAGTAAAAGGAACAAATTGTCCAAACGATTGATTCTCCCGACTGACTGCAGTGTTTAACAGTAATAATAAATGTAAAGATCTCTTACAGCAAGCCAGCCGCTGATTACCAAGACGAAGGACTCCACCAAAGATACTATTTGGCTGATTCTTTTTATCACTATATAACGTAATGAAATCTTATATTAAAAACAATACAAAGATAAAGGAGAGAAAGAGAGAGAGCGAATGAAAATAGAGATAATACTAATAATCCTACATTAGTCTAATTTTTCGCCTGTCTTATCACGGATCAGCCAAGAAATGGGAGGGCCTTACTTTACTGTATACACTTATGTGTGAAGGTGAAGGGATCTTAAAGACAACAGATACACGTCTATGCAGACAAGACATTACACAGAGATAGCGGCTAGCTGCGTTGATCATCTATTATTAGATTAAAGAGACTGCAACTTATTATCCGAACATTTAAAATGTTAAAAAAGTAGAGAATTTCTTGCATGAAAATAACTACTCAGTAAACGAAGACAGGAGTCCTGTCAGCTTTCATGAAACAGGAACGTAAAAAATAAGAATAATGCACACTAAACACATACGTTGAACCTTGTTCGGTTTATTGAGTGCTAAATTTCGACATTAAAAACTAAATTCAAGATGGATGCTTGAATAAAAGCCTGACGGAGTGGCCGAGCGGTTCTAGGCGCTACAGTCTGGAGTCGCGCGACCGCTACGGTCGCAGGTTCAAATCCTGCCTCGGGCACGGATGTGTGTGATGTCCTTAGGTTAATTAGGTTTAAATAGTTCTAAGTTCTAGGGGACTGATGACCTCAGAAGTTAAGTCCCACAGTGCTTAGAGCCAGTATTTGAATAAAAAGGCGGAGAATCGGTGAAATGCGTCCGATCTTTGTAGTGAAAAACAGAAGTATCCAGTGCGGCCTTCTTTATTCATGCTACTGCTGGAGAGCGGCGGAACGCCAGTCGGAAACGACAGACAAGACCTCAGCCAATTGGACGCTAACCGATCCCTCTCTATGACAACAACGCGACAGCAGCGGCTTCTGCGTGAAGAGAACTTAAGCACCGCGCCGACTGGCTGCGACCCTGTGCTACCAGTTCTATGTTCTACCAGTTCTACAGATGCATCAAGACCACCGACCTGGCTAGAAGCATCCACTGCATTACTTCACTTGTTGGATTGGATTGTTTGGGGGAAGAGACTAAAGAGCGAGGTCATCGGTCTCATGAGATTAAGGAAGGACGGGGAAGGAAGTCGGCCGTGCCGTTTCAAAGGAACCATCCCAGCATTTGCCTTGAGCGATTTAGGGAAATCACAGGAAACATAAATCTGGATGTCCGGACGCGGGATTGAACCGTCGGCCTCCCGAATGTGAACCCAGTGTGCTAACCACTGCGCTATCTCGCTCGGTACTTCACTTGCATTGGAGTTGTTGTAATGAAGAACATTGATTATATTGCATGTCGCTCTTTGCTTGCGACACTTGTATGTATTTCTCAAAGTTAAGTGTTGTCATTGATTCATTTCGTGATGAAACTCTTTAATACGATTTGCTTGAACTGTTGTCTACTGATCGGAAAAGCAGGTTTCCTAGACACCCCATCTTTGACAACTAGGCAAGATAAAACAGTTAATTCAGTTCTTGGTTCAACGAGCGCGCCACTATGGATTAATAAAACATATTCGGAAAGATAATAAATAAAAGGAAAATATTTCGGTATTAAATATGCACCTCTGAACCGAAAGCCGTCTGCCTTCAGGGTAGCTAGTGTGAAATTACACAAGACATACTAAAAGCAGGTTCATAGTAAATTTCTTCATTAAAACCTGTTCAGAATCTGAAAGCAGCAGTGCGTTTATAACTGTAGCACCAAGTATAAATCGCATTCGGGATGACGACGGTTCAATCCCGTCTCCGGCCATCCTGATTTACGTTTTCCGTGATTTCCCTAAATCGCTTCAGGCAAATGCCGGGATGGTTCCTATGAAAGGGCACGGCCGATTTCCTTCCCCATCCTTCCCTCACCCGAGCATGCACTCCGTCTCTAATGCCTTCGTTGTCGACGGGACGTTAAACACTAATCTCCTCCTCCTCCAAGTATAAATGTTACTTCCATTATTCACTGCTTAATCTTACTGTGGTCCAGAAAAGGCCAACACACAAACCCATGAAAGGAAATGATCACCTCCTATTGCAGCGAAACGTGTCAACGCGGGATATAAAGGAACATAATAAAATTATCAAAAGTACATCCTACTAGGCGCAAGTGACTAAGCAGGAAGAATTTCTCCGAAGTGGCTGCTTTTTGTCACCTCCTGTTTAAAGTTCTCGCTATTACGCCAGTGTTAAGGCTATAATAGCACTGCACACACGCACACAATACCACGATCTATTCCGATTCGCTTAATATTCTTTCGATTCAGTTACCTTACAACTTGGCGTTCTAGGAAATACTGAACAGGAAACATTTAAATCACTGTGTTATTTATTGAATTACCAGGTATTTGGAGATGAAAATATCCGAAAGAGACAGGAAGAGATGGACGATAACAAATCAGTCGAAAACACAGAAGAAAGATTTTCACTTAAATCTTTTTTCAGTCAGTAGAATCTAATGTTTTCCCAATACTGTCACTAAAAATACGACTTTTCTTCCAGAATGACGCCTTCACGGCTTGTAATTTGATCTAACTGGAAAAGCTCAGTACATTATCTCAGGGAAAAACCTGAAGAAAATTGTGTATAAAAAATGCATTGAGTTTTGGATATTCCGTGATCAATCTGTAGTTTTAACTCAGTATACAGGTAAAACTGCAGGTTTTGGGTGACTGTCGCTGTTGGTTTTTCTGGCGCACCATCTTCTGATCGGATAATTCTTTCCACGACGTTAGTATTGCGTCTGTTTAAAACGTCGTGTGTCTTGCTATATCGAACAGTTTGGCACACTATACGAAATGAGCAATGAACAGGCGCAGTACTGTCATGGTAGAATAAATAATCAGATGTAAGACTTGTTTGTTAAAAAAATGAGTAATTACAAAAAGCAAAAAATGCCCTCTTTTCTTCCCCTACCTCCCATCTCTCCCTCCACACCCTGTCTCCCTCTCTCTCTCTTCCGCGCCATTTACTGGAACTAGGCGACAACAGGAGGGAGGAAAAGAGAAACTTTATACGGATGGAGTCAGCAGTATATATATATATACTTTTTTTTGTTCGGCTGGCGAAGTTCTTTGTCTGATTCTGGAGTTTTTATTGTATTTCCGAAACATTAAACGAAAGCCCGACGATAAGGTGGAAGTTATGACCCGTGCGTGGGATCTGATGGCGCGGTAGCGTGGAGCGGTTTGGTGAGGAGGGAGGGATTCAGGTTGCTGGGCGGGACGAAGTGGAGGTGACGCGGGTCACTGCCCGAGGGACGACACGGAATAGTAAGATAAAGTGCTGCGACAGATTGTGGGAATTCGTCAACAGAAAAGCGATGAACATACATTTGAATTAAACATAGCGTATTAACGTTAATATCAACAGAACACTCTCTGCCTTCCACATCGCTGACAACGGGTTCTACAAAACTCTGGTGGCTGCTTTGAAGGATAGTAACAGGTGCAAACATGTAACTCTTTTGTATCAGTTCTGAATAAATAGTTGCCACTATTTAAGTTCCAACCCTCGTATGATCCTACCATGAATCATGCTACACGTTTTTGTATAATATCAGGGATCAACGTAGCAAAAAATAAATTTTCGGTGTAAGTTCTAATAGTATACTAGTTTCTCAGGCGATTGTTCCCGCACAGCTTCGAAAACGTATTGACGACAAGTTTCACAGAGAGGACCTTCCAATATTTGAACACCCCCCTCCCCCCCTCCCATTTTAGCAGATAATATACGATCCTGGATCTAGTTCATAATAATGAGGTTACTATTAATGCACATCACTAACCCCCAATTAAAATGATATCAAAACTATATGTGTTCGTCTTAATGGAGTTACCGCGATCGTTAATTATAAAAAAAGTATCCAAGTTCAATATACAGATCGCTTTCCTCTATTTTAAAAGAACTTTATACACAATTATCAATTTTAAAAACTCATTTCATATGCATCCTAACTGGTGCAAAGTTTTGTAGCAATAAAAAGGTTTTCATCGATGTTACATTTGTTACAACATGTTTTATGTATGATATCAGTCCACAGTGTACATTTTTCGCGCCCTGTAAAATTCTGCACTGGTTAGGATCCCTATAAAATAATTTACAAAAATTTTAATTATTGTTTGTAAAGTTCTTTTAAAATGTTTTGATACTATTAATTACGCATCTGTGTTTTATGACATACGCAGGAGCAATTCTTATAAATTACATCAGTCGGATCTCTACATACAGAAGGTGTGTTTCAGCACTGTAGGTGTCGCACCAGTCAGGTTTCTTATTTTCTTTATATATATATAAAACCGCAGTAGACTAGTGTGTGGCTATTAATGGCAATGCAGATTCATTTCCACGTTCTACAGGTTACACTTTAACAAATGGTATGTTCCACAAACTTGTATTATAATTAATTTTTTAAGAGTCTTGAAGCTTTTTTTACTTAAATTTTAAAACATTTGTAACTTGCACCAATTGTAATTGAAAATTATTTTTGTAATAGGTCTGAAGATGGGCAGCTGGCCCGAAACCGGTCATTTGGAAATAAAGGGAAGCCATCTGGAGACTGAATTTGGACACTTTGCATATTTTCCTCTTCATTTTTTAGTTGTAAGTACAATAGACAGCACAACAGACCGCAATGAAGGATGTTCATCCACCCACACGGATGGCTCGCAAATAATACACCATCATTACGTAAATAACATAAGAGGGATTGCGTTTCAAGATTTCATTTACATCGGCAAGAGCGTACCTGGGATCTGAATAGCGGATGATAGCATACTCATAAACTTTTATGTAAGAGGGGTGTGGAGGAACCGAAACATAATTTCTTACTGATCATTAATCAAAATTGTTGAGAAAACTGTGTTCAGTAATCTCTGAACATACCAGTCCTACCATTTTATCTCAGTATATTATAGGTAACTATTAAATACAACATCTATAACTAAGATTCGTACAGATTATTCAATAATATAACGTTTAGCTACAAGTGATAGTTCCACATTTTAGTAATTTGAGACGCTACTAAAAAAAGCAGGAGAACTTAAGACGCAACGCTGCTTGGAGCGTTTAGAACATGGAATATTTTGGAATTTATAGTTGCAATGGGAAACGCAACGAACAGCGAAATAGTTTGGGGATATCTAGGTAAATGGGTCTTCGTGCACTTACTACTAGCCAAATTCCAGTACATGCTCTGACTGTCTTGAAACAGACTCTGAACTGATATGAGTGCCCTCTGAATATTCGAATCTGGTTTACGAATATGATCTTTCACTTTGTGTTGGGCGACGAGGAAGCAGCAACTGTTCCATTCCATTCGTTGTGTACCCTCATGTGCGTCAGTCGCACACGTACGGCAAGAGGTGTATAGAATATGTCAGGTCTTCTGTCATTGTCCACTTCACTGTTTACAACATATATTGGAAATGCAGGGAACGCAAGCTATAATTGTGTACCATCCACTGCCTGATGCACTTTCGATTCTCTTTGTGAAGTCCATACCAAATTCGCCGGCGGAGTGGCTGAGAGGTTCTAGTCGCTTCAGTCTGAACCCGCGTGACTGCTACGGTCGCTGGTTCGAATCCTGCCTCGGGCATGGATGTGCGTGATGTCCTTAGATTAGTGAGGTTTAAGTAGTTCTAAAGCTCTAGGGGACTGATGACCTCAGAAGTTAAGTCCCATAGTGCTCAGAGCCATTTGAACCATACCAAATTCTCAGTTTATCCGTCACTGAGCGGCTGATAATTTTTGGTAGTACACAAAGCTATAGGTATTGTTCACAAAAATATCTCTAACGGCGTCAACCTCGCTTCCAAGTATCGGACGATGATATTTACGCAATACCCGCCTCCGTAATTGTGGTGTTTGATTTTAGTTCACACCCTTTAATGATAAGTCCGAAATACTTCAGGCAGTAAAATAAGAGAATAATTCAATTTCTGTTTATGAACAGACGATACATTCATCTGAAGTCGTTTAATGCTGTTTTACTTCGAAATAATAAATCTTAATGTCTGTGGTGGAGAAAGGTGTACGTCTGCTGTCTAGAAAGGAAAAGAGTTCTGGTGGCGTTGAGTTACAGATCCTTTACTTCATACCGATGTCCTCGGTCTTAGACCGATCTTTTCACAAAATCTGGTGCAATGCAGACGTGTGATATTTAATATCGTAGCCCGTTCATCCATGGCCCATTGTGTTTGCATTCTAGTGATGTGGACTGTGTATCCAAACTGTATTTTAATCTCTTCCTTGCTTGTATTTCTATAATTATCTAAAATAATATGAATAGAATGTTACACAGCACATGTTACTTTCGCACCCGCCACAATGACGCAGAAGATGCTAATATATGCTCATATTTTTCGCAGTACGGAGGATGACGACGTCAAACCAGCTCTAGCAATTTACCAAGAGACGAAAAGAAGTTTTTCCACATTATCAGTGGCGATAACAAGGGGACTGACGTTCTCATATTAGCGCATTATTAGCTTCTTTTGTAGCGTTGACGGTAGGCCACCTGTCTGACTTTTAAATGAAACTCGAAACTACATACTGTCTCCGGGTGTCAAATAGTAGAAGCAAAGTTCACCGTTTCCGTTCGTGTTTGTTTGATTTGTTACAACAATCCTTTTTTTGATAAATACGCAGTTTGTCATTATATAGTACTACTGATTAGCTTCTACATCATCCATTCCGCGATAAGTTAATTTCTATGCTTTGTATATTCATTACAAATAATGGTGGTAATCTCCGGTCCCATAGTTAATCCTTCCCTTTTTGTAGAGTAAAAAAAAGTTGATTCTTCGCAGGTATCATATTGATCCATTATTGCCACGAAACTACTGGATGAAATGTTTTTCGGGAAGTTCTCCAATGTGTTTCTGCTGTTACCCTCGTCTGGGGCAAATCTAGATGTGGGCAGGCAGGTGCACTTTTCCCCTTCAGAGGAAACACGGCAGTTTTTAACGAGTGTCAGATACGTTGAGAAGGGGGATAAATGGGCTATGAAATTTATGCCCTCTTACTGTACTTTATCCCGTCTGCTCTCTACGCTATGCGAACGTTAAAATGATGCTACGCTCAGCTTTGCTGGAGGGTATATATGAACAGCTATGCAGTTATATAGATACCTGCCTGCCACAACCGTTTCCAAGTCATCTCCCCCCCCTATGTCCAGAACGAGTTGTACCACGACTTCGGAGAATAAGATATAATAATACACTGCTAGAACATCCTGCGGACAATTTTACGTTCCTGATACCTAAAACTATGGGGGGGGGGGGGTCTTCATTAAACAAAACGTAAATTTTTCTGTGTACGTAATCCCTCACTGACCGGATTGGCACAGTCCGCTTCCTTTAAGAAAGGAGCCTTTGCCTAAATTATGGTAGAGAACAGTCGTTAACGAAATTCCATAAGTATCTTTGTTGTGATGGTCTCATTTTAAGTGTTTACAAGTAACCAGTACACATAGCGCTGTTGTGCTATTCTTATTCATTTAAAATTTGTCGCTTGTTATATTAAAACAATTGCAGTTTTAACATGGAACGGGAAGTGTGTTCACGGAGAGCGTTTAAGGAAGCACAGTTGTGAAAAAAATTGGAAATTTCCTGTTAAGCTTTTTGTTAGATGACCTTTAACTTTATCAAATCTACTCGTTCAGCATTCGGGAATTAGTTGCCGCCAAAAAAAGATTGTTTACAGTTGTTAGGAATTGCATCCTGCAGTTCACTTTTTTGTGACCTTGAAATTTACCAACAGGTTGACTATCGTTGGACCACCTGTGCCAAAGGACAAAACATATAAAAGGTGTTTTAAAGAGTTTGCATCAAACGTCTGGAGGTGATAGGTCGCGTTATGGGGAACGACTTGTGTTTCACCCAAAATGTTCGCTGATACTTTCCATCAACACAAGGTGTCCTTTAATATTCGCCAGCCCTCTGATGGCGAGATTTCACTGAACTAGCAGTGTCTACTAACTAAGCGTGAGGCATACGACCCACCACAGTACATCGGTACAGTAATTTTCTGTAAGAAAACCTTAAGAATGAGTGTCTCTAAGAGGAGTAAGATATTCCCGAAGCGAATCAGGAACTTTTAATTTTGCTGGGCCTACCCCCTTTCATCCGGTGCTGATGACTGGATTGTTGGCAACACTTCAGGCTTATACACGCCACAGACTGCCAACGCCCAGCCGCTCCTCACGTGCATAACCAACACAGAATGACATCTAAGTTCGCCGGGAAGAGAGCATTTTGTTGCAAACGAAACTTGTTCCCAATGATGTACCCTACCACCCCCAGATGTTTGGTGCAAAGATTTTGGAACACCCTTTACATAAGGGATGTACATTAACTGTACAGAGTGCCTCAGAAAAAATTTTTCATCTAATATACATGCGTTAGAGTGTCGCGTAGTTATATGTTTAACTGTGCTTTCCACAGTCACAAAAACTAGTCTAAATCATGAAATGCTGCACTTTGGTATATTTTGTGACATCACAGTCATGTAATTCTGTCTTCCGTCTACTGTTACAACTGCCCAAATATCGCATTGATAAAGCTTCTAAAACTTGAAAACCTTTTGAATATTGATGTAGTCTGCAGGCTGTTTCACAAGTCACGTTTCATACTTCTAGAGGTTTTAGAGGGGACTTAGTAGGACAAATTTTACATAGGAACCCTTGTCTGGTCACGTCATCCAACGACGCTCCTATAAATGTGTGTATGTACACAGTCATTCCGCGATGATGTTACAATCCTTTTAAAATGACGGAGAAAGATAAAATTATCAATTTGAGCTAAGGGCCCCTATACCGGAAACGATCGTGTCGAGCGTTATAACATAAAACCGTTCTCATACGTCCGACAGTGGAATACATGTACAGGTGGTGTTATTGCTAAGATTAAAGAGCAGATTACTTTCAAAGACGATAGTATGGACCAAAAATGTCTTGTAAACATGGGTTCTAAAATGCACGCCTGAGGAGCTGTGAGCACTTGTTCATTTTCGCTACTGTGAAACACATATCCTCTATTGAACTTGTATCTCCTAAGGTATGCATTTTACAGGCCGTGTTTAATGGACACTTTTTCCTTGTTTTGGTCCATACTAGCACCTCTGAAAGTTATCTGCCTACAATCTTAGCAATAACAATACCAGTACATGTATTCCACTGTCGGATGTATGAGAACGGTTTCCGGTACAGACATCCTTATCTCAAATTGATTGTTTTATCCTTCTCCATCATCCTAAAAAAATTGTAACATCATTACAGAATCACCCTGAATACACAATCATTTGCAGTCGCTCTGTAGCGTCATTGGACGACGTTTCCCAATATGAGTTCGTACATAAAAGTTGACTTGCTAAGTCACCTCTACAAGATCCAGAAGTGTGTAACATGAATTGTGAAACACAATGTATTCACTAGAAGTGTTTTTGGTCAGAATACATCGACAATATGCAGTTATCTCCTCTGGTACAGATGGTCCAACAGCTACACCAAATATTTCTATTTACTCTTGGTTTGCAGAATTTCGTCATGGCCATGTTTCCATCAGTAATGATTTAAGTGAATTTAGAGAATCAACATCTTATTGAGCAAGAGGTTGGGAAATATTTACGCATATCGAAGACAGCAGTGAGTATCTTCTCTTTACATAGGGTGTACAGGATTAATGCACATCCTATTAGCCTATTCCAGTATTAGATTTATTTCCAATAATAATGTTAATAATATTTAAGAAAGCTTGACATGCTGACAAAAGGAGAAGCACTAATTCAGCTAAATTAGTATACTGTACTTTATCGCCGCTTAAAGCCGCATTTATTTGCCCAATGATCTTTCGTTGCATTCGGTTACGGGACATCTGCTGACTTCCCGTAGCTGCAGAGCAGGCACTTTCAAGTACAGTTCACAGCGTCCATAAGTAAATCTTAACGAACTTATTTGTTCGTCGGTGAACAGAACTTGAAATTGGCGGCTAGCACTGCCGCTACGATAGATGCGGAGATTTGCAAAGCCTGACATCGTCTGATTAAAAAGTCACTGCGATCTGTATTATTAATAACACGGCTTTGTGTATTATTCATTACAAATTTTAATAGCCTTGATTGGAATGCAATCCAGTAGCAGCTATATAATCGCAGCCGGTTATGTAGTTTGTAATGAACTGTACTGCAATCAAGGCTATTAAAATTTGTAATGATCCGAAGATGTTTTGTAACTGAAAAAACGATGGACATTGAGATAAGCTCGGTAGTAGATATAATTAAAGGCACTACAATAATGTTATTTACATACAGCATAACTATCGTTAACTTCCAAACGGAACTAGGAACACTAGTTCTACAGTACAAATACATACTGAAAAGAACAGAAGAAAGGCCGTCAGTTAGTTCAAAATGGTTCGAATGGCTCTGAACACTATGGGACTTCACTTCTGATGCCATCAGTCCTCTAGAACTTGAACTACTTAAACCTTCCTAACCTAAGGACATCACACACATCCATGCCCGAGGCAGGATTCGAACCTGCGACCGTAGCGGTCGCGCGGTTCCAGACTGAAGCGCCTAGAACCGCTCGGCCACTCCGGCCAGCGTCAGCTAGTTAACAGCATGGAAATGTAAAGCAAAACTTCTGTCGCACAGCGAACTTGCTCGTAACTTTGGGCATAGTTCAAAAGAAACGTAGCTTCTATCATGTTCCGATAGGCACATTGTGTCATTGCTAGCTAGAGGTACTGGCGTTCTCGTCAGAGTCCACACCTCGTGGTCTCGCTGTCGCGTTCTCGCTTCCCGAGCACGGGGTTCCGGGTTAGATTACTGGCGGGGTCAGGGATTTTCCCCTGCCTCGAGATGACTGTGTATTTGTGTTGTCCACATCGTTTCATCATCATTCATGAAAGTTGAGAGTTTGGACTGAGCGAAGTTGAGAACCCCACAAACCAAACATCATCATCATAATCATCATCATCATCATCCTCATCGTCAGTCTGAGTCTCAGAAATATTGTGGTTCACATTTTATGTGCCTGTGCTAGAACCATAGCTAGCAAATTATATATTAAGTCTACAATTAAAATATCACTCACCTCTGTATGGCTGCATCCGTAATATCGTCTTCCAGACAGTGGAGGGAAGAAACCGGCGAATTTAAGGTAATCTTAAAATATAAGAGCTAGAGCTCTTTTTTTTATGCGTCAAACGTTAACTGCAGCCAATGATTTATTTGGAAATATAGATTCTGCGAGTTTTGCTGTTATGTTACGAAAGAAATTCTGATCATCCTCGTCTACGGACATGGAAAAAGTAACGATGGTTCTTGGTAGAGAGCACTTTAGATATCGATACTATTTTACTCGATACTTTTCAATTTATAATATTACTTATAACAGTTCTTTATAGCTGGTGTCACATCGAAGGATCTTAGCCGAAATTTATTACATTTATTTTTTTTATTTATTTTTTATTTTATTTTATTTTTTTTTTTTAGTTGTGCAGTGAACTGGCTCCTATTGTTCACCGAATTTTCATGCTAAATCCAAAGGCACCATTTACTTTCTCGGCTTTAGAAATGCGCAATACTGAACTGTTGCTAAACATTTTGGAGCCACTAGAACATGTTACCAACGAGCCGTCAGTTGTGCACTACGCGAGCATAAGCAAAATTATATTAATGATCAACTGCTCAAAAGCACATAAAAATGGTTTAAGTGGGTTTGATGGCAGCAATAACAGCAGTGTGCAAGAGGCAGTGATAGATGAGCTAAACAAGCGAATATAACATAGATCTGGACAAACTGAATATAATCTTTGGTTGCAGTACCCTTCTTACTTGACCCACAATTCAAAAGTATGGAGGACCCCATAGCTTCTTCTAGAGTCATATCTGCAATAAGACGTTTATTACCAATTAATCTCGTTGCTGCCACTGGTACCAGCAGCAGTGAACCAGATATTAAAACAGTATATGAATTTCTGAGTCACGAGGAGACGCTGGTACAAAGCAAAATGAGGGAAAAATCACATCTTTCGAATACGCTCTGGCTGGTGAAAAAGATGGAATATGCCTTTTTTTCCAACTCCTGTGTCACCACCGTAGCATAATCCGTTAGAGCAACGGGAATACATGAAAGTTGTATTCCGTCAGCTGTGAAAGCTAGCCACCGAGAACCTGGCAGTTTCAGCGATATCGTCGCTCTCCTGGCTCCGAGCATTTATTTTCAAACTCAGGCAGTACATTATCAAAGTTACGACTGGTTAAAATTTTGTTTTTGAATGGCTTAAGCATGATTTAATTTATTTACCTTTGGGTACTATTGATCTTGTGCGTAATTTCATTTTTCACATTCCAGGCTTAAATATATATACTGTAATGTAGAGAAACAACATTGCTTGATTTAACGCTTGTATTATTCTATGTTAAATTTGTGAAAATCGACTACTCTTATAGACGGATGTTAAAAGCAGAGATGAAGAAATTGGTGCCTGTATAAACTAATATTTTTATCATTGTATCGACACCCCTAGGAATCTATACTTATCATTCGATGCCGTGTTCCTAGCCGAATCTAACTCTGCATCGTCCCGCTGTCTGAAAACGTTACATCGAATGTCTTCATTCTACATTACATTTGTCAAAGCGTTAATGGAGTAAAACTCGCACCGTGAGAATCGGGTTAGGTCCGGTTGACATTTTAATCTCGCCCGTCCTCTCCGCGGTGACGTGTAACAAACGGTAGGGAGCTCTTAACATTGGGACCACAGGCCGCGGTAACAAGCGGCGGCCCGCTGGCGCCAGCCTCGCGTTGCCAGACCCGCGCACGCCAGTATATTTGCGCCAGGCGGCGCGCGTCCGCTACTGTCGAGTCGATAAGCCGATACTGCTGCAGCGCGGATTTCGCGTTATTTAGTTTCCTTCACGGGAAATAAGCAATCAATTCAGCTTTCCGCGTGAGTTTCCCTGAAAGGAATTATTTCCTTCGATACGTCAGAAATAATTGGACAGTCTGTCTCGAAGATGGAAGAGAGGCCGTGGTCGAAGAGGAATAAAGGAAACAGTTCCATTAATGTAAATCTACGTTTTGTGACTTCTGGGTAAGGGAAGTAGTGACATACGGTGCACGCTGTATTCGCGACATTTGTCAGCTATTCAGCAGCAAACAAGCTGTTTGCTTATATTCTTACGTGCCGTAAACTAAAGATTTGTAAGGACAAAAGCCCCCCACAAAATGAAAAAGCTTATGAGGTGAAACATTAGTTTCTGTCACCTCACCAACCGTGCACTGATACGAAGAAAAGCTTGGGCAATTATTGTTTCTACAACACTTACGTACAGCTTTACGACGCGATAGGAAGGAAACCTCTGTTATGAGACGCATAGAATAATGAAGGGAAGAATAAATAATATTCTGGACACTAGATGATGATTATTTACGCTCTGGCCACAACTTTGGCCTATCATTCTTTATTCTCATTGCTTAAGCTTGCTGTTGCCTCCAGGTAATATAAATATTTGTGCCAGGAATGGAAACAAAGCAAACGTACATTTTGTTCCACATAACTAGTTAAGAAACAAGGGCAGTCGTCTACTTTTTCCGATAAATACTAATTTATCTATCCAAGCGATCAGAAACTATCGTACCTTCACCATCGATTTCACTTATCTGACAGATCCTAACTACCGCACGATTAAAAGTAGGCAAGACCTGTTGCATGTTAATCTGCGTTTATCAGCAAAGCGATACGTAGCCTTAACTTTACGGTTGCTGTCTTCAAACTTCTGTTAGAGGCTACGTCTTCAATCTTTTTTTTTTTTTTTCCTGCAGCGGGTGAGAGCAACATACACAGAGAGAATACCAGAGAACTTCTTTGTAGTACCGGAGAGACGAACCATGGGTGCTCTTGTTCATCTTCAGAGGTATTCTGTGGTTTCTCTCTGAGAAGTCAGCTCAGAGGGACAACCCTGCTCAGTGGCTCATCGTTCACTTTGTCTTGAATACTATGTTCATGCCATTGCGTACTACACACTAACTGTGAGATCTGGTGGATCACCGGAATGAAGAGAGAGGTGCGGCGATTATTCGTACCATACCTAATAAACTTGGATCTCAAGCATATCCTTGGTTAGAAGCTGGAATAAATAGGGATATGCTTTGTCCTTTCTGAGCGTACACTTACGGATGGCGTGTTGCTGCCGCTGTCTAGTTTGCTGTCATCTATGGCTAATACAGCTCTTCCTACAAATTTGTCATATACAGCTAATAAGGCTACATGCTAATATTGGTAAGTGAAATAAAAAAGCAGTTAGTAGTATATTACAAGAACATAACAGCAACTGTGAAGTATACGGGATGAAAAAAAAATGTGAAGACGACTAAAGCAAAAGTTATTACAACATTAAGAGGAAAGAAGAGAAAATTTGTAATACCTTCATGTAAATTGTTGATAATTTCAAGTACCTCGGATGCAAGATAGCCAGTAACACGATATGTAATCATGAATAAAAGCAAGGATAGTTACTGCAAGAGGAATGTTTTAAAGGAGTGTTCTCTGAAGTCCATTAAATAAACAGTAAGGGAAAATGCTAGCCCCCCCCCCCGGGGTCTTGCCCTGTAAGGCATCGAAACATGAACGCTGCGGTCACTGCCGGTTCGATAAAATTTTCCACACAAGCGACTTATCATTTACGCTTTTACCCGTGTCAGTTTTCAGTTATCGTTGTGGGACGCACTGTTTACAGATCATACATTCGGGCGCCCCCTGGTGAACCTTTCCCTCGTAGGCGCGATTTCGTCGCTTGGAACTTAAACCGTCCCCCACTGCGATGGGATATAGGAAATGCTTAGAAGCTTTTGAGATGTATCTTTGATGAAGAATAGGCTGTGTGGAATGCGCAAATTAAATAACGAATATGATTGTGTTACGCAGGATGCGTAAGGCGAACTCTTTATAAACGAATGGAAAAACTAGTAGAAGCCGACCTCGGGGAAGATCAGTTTGGATTCCGTAGAAATATGGGAACACGTGAGGCAATACTGACCCTACGACTTATCTTAGAAGCTAGATTAAGAAAAGGCAAACCTACATTTCTAGCATTTGTAGACCTAAGGAAAGCTTTGTCAATGTTGACTAAAAAACTCTCTTTCAAATTCTGAAGGTGGCAGGGGTAAAATACAGCGAGCGAAAGGCTATTTACAATTTGTATAGAAACAAAATGGCAGTTGTAATAGTTGAGGGGCATGAAAGGGAAGCAGTGGTTGGGAAGGGAATGAGACAGGGTTGTAGCCTCTCCCCGATGTTATTCAAACTGTATATTGAGCAAGCAGTGAAGGAAACAAAAGGAAAATTTGGAGTAGGTATTAAAATCCATGGAGAAGAAATAAAAACATTGAGACTCGCCGATGACATTGTAATTCTGTCAGAGACAGTAAAGGACTTAGAAGAGCTGTTGAACGGAATGGATAGTTGAAACGTCCCCTTGGAAAAATTATACAAGACTGTGCTTAAACTGACACACAATATTTTCAGTGCAACGCAATCTGACTTCCAAAAATCCCTACAAAAGAATGGTCCTGACTAACATTAACCTATACGTTTCACAAAGCGCTTACCTCACAAAAATCGTGGTTACTCGAACTACTGCAATGCAGCGAGCGCCACTACTGCCAGCTAAATAAAAGATTCAAACTACGGAAGGCACTAACTACTGATAGGCATAGTTAGCAAATGAAAGATTTTAATAGAGAACAAACAATATACTTACCTTACTAGTGTTCAAAAGTCAGAATGTATATAGCAGTTCATGACATCCAGCCTTACAAATTTCAAAACTCCGCCATTTCTCTCCCCAGATCCATTACTGCTGGCGGCTCGCCTCCAACTGCGCAACGCTACGCGCTGTTAACAGCCAACTGCCCAGCGCTACATATGCGAGTATTACAACAATGCCAACCAGCCACAGACTGCAAAACAGCACAGCCAGTGATTTTCATATGGTTCGAATGGTTCTGAGCACTATGGGACTCAACATTTGTGGCCAGAAGTCCCCTAGAACTTAGAACTACTTAAACCTAACTAACCTAAGGACATCACACACATCCATGCCCTAGGCAGGATTCGAACCTGCGACCGTAGCAGTCGCGCGGTTCCGGACTGAGCGCCTAGAACCGCTAGACCACCGCGGCCGGCCGATTTTCATACAGAGCGCTACGTGGCGGCGGCGTTACCAATATAAGAACCTAAACAGCCTACTTACATAGTGTTTTGAAAGGAGGATATAAGATGAACATCAACGAGGATAATGGAATGTGGTCGAAGTAAGTCGAGTGATGCTGAGGGAATTAGATTAGGAAATGAGTTTTGCTATTTGGGGAGCAAAATAACTGATGGTGGTCGAAGTAGAGAGGATATAAAATGTAGACGCAATGGCAAGGAAGGCGTTTGTGAAGAAGAGAAATTTGTTAACATCGAGTATAGATTTAAGTGTTAGGAAGTCGTTTCTGAAAGTATTTGTATGGAATGTAGCCATGTATGGTAGTGAAACATGGACGATAAATAGTTTAGACAAGAAAAGAATAGAAGCTTTCGAAATGTGGTGCTACAGAAGAATGCTGACGATTAGATGGGTAGATCACATAACTAATGAGGAGGTGTTGAATAGGATTGGGGAGAAGAGAAGTTTGTGGCACAACTTGACTAGAAGAAGGAATCGGTTGGTAGGACATGTTCTGAGGCATCAAGGGAGAGGGTAAAAATCCTAGAGGGAGACCAAGAGATGAATACACCAAGCAGATTCAGAAGGATTGAGGTTGCAATAGGTACTGGGAGATGAAGAAGCTTGCACAGGAGAGAGTAGCATGGAGAGCTGCATCAAACCAGTCTCAGGACTGAAGACCACAACAACAACAACAACAACAACAACAACGCAGGATGAACAAGAAAAGACGAATACTGTAAACAATTAAGCGGAGGAAAAAACTGGCTAGGACACTGAATGAGAAGAGATTGGATGCGTTAGAGGAACCAGTGACTGGGAAGAAGACCAGTGGAACAAGGAAATATCCCCTAACTGACGACCCAAGATAAATCCTTCTATGACTGCGTTCTAGCAGTCCTCGGAAGTCCCAGCGATACCGACCAACCACTGCGTCATCGCTAGTCGACAGGCGTCACTGGATCTGGATATGGAGGGTCCTCCCCCCGCGCTTTTCAGTTTTCGTGAACGGAGACTCTACTTCTCAGTCAAACAGCTCCTCAGGGCTAAGTGCACTCTGCTTGCCGACAGCGCTCGGCAGTCCCAGACAGTCACCCATCCTAGATGTAGCGAGGCCCAACAGCGCTTAACTTCGGTGATGTGACGGGACTTGGTGTTACACTGCAGCAAGATCGTTGACAGATGCATCGTATGCAGCTACAAGGAGGATAGCGAAAACCGGGAAGGGAGGAGTATACGAAACCTGTAGTGGTAGTCCTGCATTGGCACAGACCACCGTCACCACCACCACCATCACCGTCTTCTTCATCGTCATCATCATCATCATCATCATCGCCGCCGCCGCCGCCGCCGTCATCGTCCTTGTCGTCGTCGTCGTCGTCGTCGGTGCCTGCTGCGATGGCGGCGGCGGCGGCGGCGACGGCGGCGGCGTCATCATCATAGAATGTAACGATTCAAAAACAGCCTTCTATCTCAAGGATACTCAGTAAAACGTTTCTCATTCACAAAACTTTACCAGAATTAATTTCACATGCTTATTTTTGGCTGCACGATTCCATATTGAGATGGTACCGTATGCTGAAATACTTATTCTGTGAAGTACGCACTTAGCGATGTTTATGTTTATGCTGGGTGTGCCAGGTAAGTTATACAGCGCTTCTGTTAAGAAAATTTGCATATCAGTTATTTCACATGACCTTATGTTTTGTATTATGTGTGTGTGTTACCATATAATAACTGTAAACTACAAACAGTAAATGTATGTAATTCATTCATCAAAGACCGGCCAGGAAAACGGAAACGAAAATATCGTTTCTCTCATTTTATGACACTATTGATGCGAGAAGAGCTAGTCATCAACAAAATGTCTGTAAAATGTAAGTTTTTCGGTTGTCCATTACGATCGTTATTATTAATGTTATTATCTCTATTTTTCAGAAGACGCTGAGCTGAACAGGATTTTGTCAGCTACTATATCGGTAAGTGTCCTCTATTCTACATTACTTTCTCACAGTTGCAAATTACTCCTGCTGAAATCTGTTGACCGTAGTTGGTTGGCTGGTTGATTTGGGAGGAGAGAGGACCAAACAATGAGGTCATTGGTTCCATAGGATGGGGAAGAAATTAGGCCGTGCCCTTTCAAAAGAACCATGAGAGAATAATTGCATATTTAGGGGAACAAAATTCAGCTACCCCTCGTACCTACCTGAATGACCAAACTGATTTAAAATTCTACACCAATATGATTCTGCTGACGAGCCTCCTTAGGGATTCGACAGATGAAGTCGTCAGCTGTCGCAAAGATACACTATTATGTTATTTGTGGCGGTAGAATTCATTTGTTTATAAGCTACTAACGCGCATCAGTAGCGGTTTTTTTTCACATTGTACTCCAGTTCTCCTTCCCTTCGACATCTACTGTAATTTCATGAACATATCTCATCTTTTTAAAAGGTGAAACTAATATTTAAAAGTAGCGTTTTCCGATTTAAAATGTACGTTACTGCCTGTGTATTTGTTGGATCCTTATACGTGCTAGATCTATGAACCGAAAACACACCTCGCAAGAAAGAAAATTAATGTGTCAGTCTGTGAGTGTGACATGTGAATTAGTGAAACATTCCGTCACAGGAAAAATGAGATCCAATTTCAAAATGGCAGGTCGTTAAAGCACACTATTTTCAAATATAAATTTCTGGATTATTTCTTGTTTCCAAATTCAGTGACAGAGCCATTCTGTAATGGAGACATTCTGTTACGTCCTCGTCGGGAAAATGCCTTACTGGTCAATGTACCTGATCTGCTTTCAGGATGAGGAATCATTCACTCGTCTTTGCTACATTCCTTTTTCATTGTACTTAGAGAAAGCGCCAGCTGTATTTTTGTTGGGGTCAGTTTTAGTAAGCAACAAAAAGCGAAGGTATGAAGATTGGTAATATATTGTATTGTTTTTGCATATTTGTTAAGCTTTGTGGTTTAGTATGTTGTATGTTCGTTAATGGTGAGCCAGCTAAAGCAAAAGCAGAAGTTTCAATAGGGAACGGACCCCGTTCCTTGTCGTCCTTCGTTTTACCTGGGGTAGTACTCCTCCTTCTGATGGCAGAATAAAAATGGTCGTGCTTTCGATTTAGGCTCAAATGGCTCTGAGCACTATGGCACTATGGCCCGAGGCAGGATTCGAACCTGCGACCGTAGCAGGCGCGCGGTTCCGGACCGAAGCGCCTAGAACCGCTCGGCCATAGCGGCCGGCAACCAATTAATAAAGCGATTAGTAAAGAACAAAAATTTTTTGGTAATGAAGCCTACTTTCAATGACTTTACAGTCATCCTGCCTCGGGCATGGACGTGTGTGATGTCCTTAGGTTAGTTAGGTTTAAGTAGTTCTAAGTTCTAGGGGACTGATGACCTCAGAAGTTAAGTCCCATAGTGCTCAGAGGCATTTGAACCATTTGAGCCTAAATCGAAAGCACGCCCACTTTTATTCTGCCGTCACAAGGAGGGGTACTACCCCAGGTACAACGAGGAACGACAATAGGAGAGAAGAGAACAGACTGTCTGACACCATCACAATAGTTGAGTGGCACACTCCAGCCTCAAATTGTTAAAGCAATAGTTGTCGGTTCTTAATGGCACTACTTGGACGAAATGACACTGTGACAACAGCGTGCGCATACAGTTACGAGTTGAGGGAAAGGCTTATTTGCAGTGGCAGACGATACGACTCGATGGATAAGAGAACTCACTTACGTCTCCATGTTAATACATGCTACGCGGACTCTCTTTATGAGGGGAGGGGGTGCTTCTCTGTGTCCATCTCAGAACACCCTTTGAACGGTCCTATGGATTCATTTACCAAAATACGAAGAAAATATCCCTAAACAATTTTTAAAATTTTACTGCGGAGTTCACCATCATAAATATAAATCAGAGGAGAGAGAGAGAGAGAGAGAGAGAGAGAGACAGACAGACAGACAGACAGGGAGCCTGTGTTTGATTTAAGCTAGCCGTTATTCCAGAAGTTGTTCTGCTGGTGGAGGTGTGGCGCGATTCCCATCTCGGTTTCCACCGCGGCGTCCTCGGCCTGCAGGTTGTTACTTTGGGTCCGTCGCGCCGCCTTGTCAGGTGGCCCCACAGAGGGCCGTATCTCGTAATGCACCTGTCCCCGTGGGGCGGCCTTCCTACCAGACAGGGCGGGACGGGACGCGCAGAAGGAAAGACCGTAATTACCGTCGCGCCGTATCTGGCCATTGTTTACCCGCGAGGCGGTGCAGGGTCACCCCTCTGCTGCGGCCGTCGCCGTGGGCGTGAGTTTATTACGCGGCGCGACAGCCCGGAATGAAGGTGAGCACCGTCTGGCTGCCCGTCTGGGGGCGGCCCGTGTCTTCGGGCTGCAACAGCAGGACCCGTGAAAGGAAGCGGGCGCCAGCAGCTGTATAATTTTCCTTAGATTATCTGCCCTGTCAGATCTTAGAAACACTGAAAGCGCTGTCTTTTCTTCTTACCAAAGCTGCAGGGTGACAACTATTGAGCTATATGAAAGGAAAACGTAAATTAGTTACAGAGTACGGTGTGCACACACTTTATGCAATATGTAAACGTCATTAGAGATATTTGGATATAGGTAATGACACGTCCGATATAACCGCCTTCATTGGTGACGATGTGGCGCAGACAAATAGCAAAGTTCCGGATGCCGGATGCCGTCGATGACCACCTCAACGGCTGTTTTCACCTCCACAATGGTTTTAGCGTTATTGCCGTACACCTTGTCTTTAATACAGCCCCACAAAAAGGAGTCGTATGTATTAAGATCCGAATAATGTGGCGGCCAAGCGAGACCCATGCCAGTGACCCAAAGTGCTCCTCCAGGACATCAAACACTCTGCTGTATAGATGAGGTCAAGCTCGCTGTTACATCAATCCCATCTTGTCGAAATCAGGGTCACTTTGGATAATGAGGATGAAATAACCTTCCAAATCCATCACGTACCGCCCGGTAGTCACCGTGCCATCAAGAAATATAGCAGCGATTATTCCACAGTTGGACATTGCACATCAGACAGTCACCTGTTGAGGGTGAAGCGACTTGTCGACGCGAAATACGGATTCTCAGTTCCCAAAATGCGCCAATTTTGGTTACTGACGAACCCATCCAAATGAAAGTGGACTTTGTTGTTAAACCAAACGATATTCACATCAAAGTCATGTTCGTCAATTCTACGGACAACGTCCGCAGCTCGTGGTCTAGTGGCTAGCATTGTTACCTCTGGATCATGGGGTTCCGGGTTAGATTCCAGGCCGGGTTGGGGATTTTCTCTGCCCGGGGACTGGGTGTTTGTGTTGTCCTCATCATTTCATCATCATCATCCTCATCATTCGTGACAGTAGCTCGACTGGACTGTGAAAATAATTGAACTGTGAAAAAATTGGGACTTTTGTATGGGTGAAGATGATCGCGCTGTTGAGCGCCCCACAAACCAAACATCATCTATGGACAACAGCGTTGGCGAAACATAACCGCTGTTCCATGGCTCTTGGGCTTAATGGCTGATGGGTTTGAATTTTGTATGGGATGAGATGCAGGTCTTTAACAACAATTTGTCGCAGTGTCTCTCGGTTGATTCCCACCTGTTGTGAAGCTTGTCTAATCGATTTTCTGGGAATGGTTTGAAACACAGAGTGTGTCTTCTCGATGTTTTCAGGCGTTTTCGCCCGTTCTTGGCAACCGACATTGCCAACACTGTCATCACCAACAATACACGTTCTCTCAAACTCACGAAAGACAATCTGGCTTGTTAGCATAGTTGGACCGGTTGTCATCAGCTTGAACTCGGTCGCAGATATCCCTTGAGCGCAGTTGGGCTGTAACTGCTCGCACAGTAGGCCTTCACAAGCACTGTTCGCTCAGGCACACTGTACCGTGACAGTTTCACATTCGAATGGCTGATACCAAAGCGTGTGCGCATGCGCGTACTAATTCACATGGTGCTCAGCGGCCAACTGTGCACTTTGAACGTCCTGGTGCAAACAGTATAGACGTTATGACGATTTCATTTAATGTTGTTCAACAATTGTCACCCTGTATGTGTAGACCTACAAGGGTAGGGTAGAACGAAAGTTTTGTAAGAGACTGACTGAATTTGCAGGTTTAAACTCAAACAGCCAGCGACTCAACTGGTTAGTAGATGATTACTTATTTATTTATTTTCTTTGTGATAGGAAAACATCAAAAAGCTGTGCTGTGACTACAGTGACTGTTTGGAGAGGACGAGTTTAATTATGCACGCTGTGCGACCTGCACAGCGCAGTGCATCATCTGTCAGCAGTTTTTCGAAATATTTTGAAACTTCTTTTTAAAATTCTTGCACCTTTCACAGTAAACTTATATTTCGTTGCACTCGTCTATCAATATTAAGTTTTGTGTGTGTGTGTGTGTGTGTGTGCGTGTGTAATTCGACTCTTTTTTAGGTGCTGCTTGAAAATGAGCCATGCTCAGAAGCAATAAATAAAAACACATATACAAAAATGTGCTGTGTGAACTCCCATTAAAATTAATTTCATACAGTTTGTAGTCGAAGAACAACACACAAAAGAAACATTCAAAACGAAATGTCGGAAACCACACCTGGTTAGTAAACGTGATTACGAAGTTATGTCCCTCCACCCCGCCGCGATCCGACGGTCCATCCTCCTTCCATGCATCTGGTGAAAAGAAATTCTCAAAAGGATATTTGAGGCAGAAAAGTGAAACACGTTGTACAAGCTATTAAGTGTATAAAAGCATGAGAAAATATTAAATAAATACAGACACATTGGCAAATCAGATGAGATATGATCCCATCTGTCATTAAATACGATGTAGTATTCAAGGGAGATACTCCTCCATTCCTCCTGCACACCACTTTATAGATGGTTTTGGCCTGGTCTCTGAAGCCAACATCGTGTCATTGGGGCTAAATGTCCTGCCACTAGAAGATGACACTGTGATGTGATTGTTTAAATTGTTTATTTGTTGGATAAAATGTACTAGAACCGATAGAATATAAATCCAGTGGTGGGTGGTTCGCGCCCCAATCGCCTAGGGAATTTTTGGCACTTGTCATACCTTGCATCTCTGGAAATGGTTTCATATAGTGCAAGGGCTTATGTGGACCGTGATACGGTGTTAAGTTAAATTATGTGTCTCTTTAAAACTGACCACTTTAGAAGTCAAAGGAAGGGAAGGACATACCATATCTATCTCTCACGGGTGCTCGCGCAACACATCACACACGCCCGCTAAATCACATACGCACACTCACACACACACACACACACACACACACACACACAGGGAGGTTGCAGTGCATTGTTTGGAATTCATTATCGTGAATGTTGGAAGGTAATTACTGAATTTCGTTATTCCAAAACAAGCACCTCGGCGTCTTACATAGAAACAGAGGACAAAATGAGCAGGTAGGACGGTAATCACTGCACGCCCCTTTATTAGGCAACAGCGAAGCGACGCATCATTGTTCGTTCGGTGGCTGGCGCCACAAGAGGTACTAATTAACAAAGGCGGTGGCAGACAGATATTTTCATCAGCAGCCATTCACCTTGCGCTGACGTCGACAGCGGCTGCCGGTGAAGGCTCAAACGCTCCAAATCAATCATACGCGTCACACCCGACAATAGACAATGGCGGCGAGTAATGGCCCTGCATTAGAAGAGCAGTCCGCGACCGATTCTTCGCCGGCTGCGCGTTCGACCGGCCGGGATCCACGCGCCATTGTCGTGGGGCCGGCTTGGTTCTCTTCACGTGTCCAGCACAGCACAGGACAGAGCAGGCCGGCCCGGTACTGTACGCCCCGACGGCGGATCGTGTGCTTTAAGCTCGTCAGCCGATCCAGCGCGCTACTCATTAATTACATTCATCAGTATTTGTACTGAGCAACTGGGACGAGCTCGGTTTCAGCGATTTGCGGCGCGGTGGCGGTGACACGGTTTTTCCATTGCGGCGTCGGCGGCGTCCTTTTTTATCCGCCCCCGATAAGGTACGCGAAAATAACGGTACATCCCGGTTTATACTGGCGTTACAAACAACACTCTATTGAGCTCGATTATCAGAGTGGATTAAGCATACTCGTTTCTGTCATAAGCTTATTGATGACGTGTATCGATTGCCGCATTTGCTGTTGATATAAAATCAAAAAATTGAGAGACAAGCCTCTCAGTTTGTTCATTCGAGCCGCTCCTGTCAGTTAGTCGTCATATTGAATCACACCCAAGAATTTCACGTACTTTATTTAGTGTGTTTCAGTTCATTGGACAATAATTAAATTTTGTGATGGCATATAGTTGTTTTACGTTAGTGAAACTTAGAAATTAAAGGAAACAGACTGGTTGTCCTAGATGTGTTTGTTTATTGCGTAGCGTATATCAGGCTACTGGGTCATCATTAGGAAGCCACTATTACTTACCCTAGTCCGCGAATAAGCCTAATATTACTTTAACAACTGCGAAAAGGATAGATCGCAGGGCACCGTTCAGATGACAAGTTGAACTGCAGACAGCCATAATGATAAGGCTGTTACATACTGAGCTTCCATCCGAAATCTTCTTAGAGCAGAAAGGAAAACACACACATAAATTCACATAAGACCGGCGTGCGGCTAAAGCAGCTGTGGAAAGGGGTCATATTTGAATTAGTGCATTTGTGTTTTCCTTTCTTTTCTGAAGAAGACTTTTGCTGAAAGTTTAGGGTGAAACAATCATTTCGCTGCGGCTGATGACGGTGAGTAGAAATCTGTCCTTTTTATAGGTGTTGATATTCTTATCAGGACTAAAATTGACAGCATTATCCGCCTGGAGTGTTCTTAATTCTATTTATCCACGATTGCAATTTCGATTTGTTATACCATCATGTGCCGTGTATATAACAATTTTTTTGGTTACAAAAACACTCTTACCTCCAGGTGAACGCTTCCTCGTCCATGTAGAGTACTTTCAACTTCCTTCTCTGGTCCTTTACTAATAAGCCAAGTTCCCTTAGCTATGTGAGTGATACCGTCCAAAGATCGTGGTGCCACACCAAATTCGGCAACGCGCATTGATACCACAACATTAGCGATATCTCGCTGCAATCCGCAACGACGAATGGAAGACACACCCTCCCTCTCAGAACCGCACGCCGTCGCACAGAGTGCGATATAGAGCCAAGCAAGCATTCACTCTGCCCAGTTTGTGACCTACCACTTACAGCAGTCAGCATTATTAGCGTTGTTAGGACACTTTTGCTACTCTGGTTTGGTTCTGTACTTTTGTAAATGTTGTACTTTCATTTCAAGAGAAGAGTTTGTAATTGTATGCATCAATTGATGCCTTACTTTTCAAAGATAGCTGTAAATATTCGGCTCCTTACTGTGGCAGTGGATTGCATAAAGTTAATTAAATCTTTTTATCATTCTTGTAATATGAACTAATGTTCAAATGGTTCTGAGCACTATGGGACTTAATTTCTAAGGTCATCAGTCCCCTATAACTGAGAACTAATTAAACCTAACTAACCTAAGGACATGACACACATCCATGCCCGAGGCTGGAATCGAATCATGCAACCGTAGCGGTCGCGCGGTTCCAGACTGTAGCGACCTGAACTAATATTTCATATGTTGTAGTTCCAATCAACCATCTCCCAGAGCAATCAAAGAATGCAGTTATGGATTGTCGATTATAGTATCGTCTGGTCATAACAATACGTAAAGTATCTATGTGGACATGGGATATAATTTTAAACCATTATTCCAAATTTTAAATTGTGATTTCTCTGTGTATATGATTTATAGTTGTATCAAGTTATTGCCAGTATTGTTTATCAAACCAGAACAAAAAAAGTCATACTCAAGTAATAGCTGTTCCTATCTCACTATGAAGTCCAGTGATGCATGATTTGTCAAATGTCACACTGTGACGGAATTACAGCTCCGAATTTATTTGTATTTTTCAGAAAAGTCGTTTCATTTCAACCAGTTATTCATCTACGTGCATCGGTAATCATTTTAATGCATATTTGCGTGAAATGAAGAAAGTCGTCACGCCATCGTAGCAAACAAAAACAAGGGTTGCATCATCAATTACCATCTTCCTACGTTGTCAGCATAGTTGTCAGGTAGGAAAGTCGTCTTTGTATACGTTTTTGAGCATAGGAAAACATTGACAGCAAAAGGGAACAAAATAAACAATCGCGTGTACATAACAAGAACCAATACACAGTTCAAAAAAATCTTTGTCGTACCTATCAAGAACAGAATTATTTGCATGTAAGAAAGTTCGCAGGCCGAATTAACTAGGCAGTCGATAAGTTTATTTGCTTGTGGTGCCCGTAGCTTGTATGATGTCTGTGGCTATCGGTAAGTAAAGAAAGTAAAATATTTTGAAAGTAGTAAATAACTCATAAACGATATGCAGTAATACATTAATAGTTAGCAGGAACTATAATAGTACTAAGTTTCACACATGACATTCTTTTGTTTCTGAATGTTTCTATGTGTTTGTTGTTAGCAGTTTTGCACTGAAGCGAAATAATAAAGTAAGATAATAACAGTACCGATACTGTTGAAACACTTGATGGACGCAGTGAAAATTATGCTCTCAGATGACAATAATTCGATAGTAATGATGACGCGAAGACCTGCGAGCTTTGATGTAAGGATTTTAAATTCATATAGATTACGTAAACTTCGTTGAAACGAGGGAATTCTAACCCTAAAAGAAACGCTTGTGCACTGTCGGAATTTATAGTGAGGTCGGAGGAGCTGTCACTTAATAATGCCATAATAGACCGTCTTCGTAAAAAAAAAAAAAAAAAAATACGCTGAACAATCGTCTAGAGGGACATTGTGGACATTTCTATATTGAAGGACTCAGACAAACAGACAACAGTCAAACATGTTCACCGAAGAAATACGAGAGAAATAACCAGGAGCGGAAATGAAACTGCTGCTAAAATTAACATCGAAGTTGATGATCACCGAGTAGACGAAGGTAAGGTGTTATGTTACCCTGGAAGCAAAATGAAACATGTCGGATGAAACAGAGAGGACAGAAATACTACAGGCAGAGAACAGCCTTTTGTACGTATGATCCCACAGCTGCTGTGTGCTTTTGAGGGACGTTACTTTCCTGTGCACAGTGTTTTATTTTCGAAATAACTATTTTATTTCATGATTTAGCTGTTAGCTATCTCCTCTCCTGTCCCTTGGACATTACCAAGCTAGTACAGTACAATAAAAATTGTAAGTGTGTAGCTTCATACCCTCCATTCATCTATGTGGAAGAAGCAGCATGCGACAAGTTTTGCACAGCCATGATAGTTGCGGGCATAGCTGTCTCCGACGTACGCCGTCTCCGTAGAAAGAGAAAAATGCGGCCGTAATGTGGTTTTTGTGTTATAAGTTGGCCCAGTGACAATCTGGTGGTCTTCCTGCGGTACTCTTATAGACAACTGACGTACCCCACTAAATCATTTATACACTCGCATATCGTAAACAATAACGATTCTATTGCACTTACTTGGGGTACTCCTGAAATATAGTTTCAACCTATCGTTTGCTCGGTTATGACCGACAAGTTGAGCTCTTTCTACAGAATCCAATCACAAATTCCCTTCAGTAAACTACAATGCTGAGCTCCATCAAAGGCCCTGGACGAGTTGAGCTCTCTCTGCAGAATCCAATCACAAATTCCCTTCACTAAACTAAAATGCTGAACTCCATCAAAGGCCCTGAATGTGAGTAATAACTTGATGATACCTGAGCACATGAATGATCTTTCATATGATTATGAAGATACAGAGCGTTTTCACACGTGCGAATCTCTGGCCTTAGTTAGAGAAATTATAGATAACCGAAAATATTCAAGAAGCAACAGACCACTGAATAATGAACCTTTCGGATGTGCGCCCCTTAGCAGTCATCTTACTACCTATAAATGAATGTGATCAATATCTGGGAAAATACTTTATACAATATGATGTATATATGTGGACTGAAGCGACGCATAAAAATTTGTACCAAGAGTGGGATACGATCTCAGATCTTCTGTTCAGTTTTTTTTATTTCATTTTGTTTCTTTTTTTTCGTTCGTTGTATCTGCTCGAGGCGGACGTCGCAAGACACCCGTTTCAGTTCGCCGTTGACCCATTAACTCAGTTTTTTTTATTATTATTACAGAGGGCAGCTAACCCTCTGACCGAACACGCTGAGTTACCGCGCCGGCGATTCAGTAGGCAGATACGCTAATCACTACGCCATCGTGCCAAAGTGGCCTTGTACAATTGCACGAATTACTCTGCCATCCCTCCCTCAGTCCAGACTCAGCAGTACAGAGTCTATCCAACTGCATTTGAATGGGAATTTGCTTCGAGGAGGGAGGCGTGCTAGGGTAGTCTGTGTAGCTGTGCAAAGTCACTGGACCAGGGTTGCGTAGTGGTTAGCGCTTCTGACTAATAAGCTGAAGACCTGGGTTCGAATTCTGGCCTTGGTACAAATTTTCGTTCATCGCTTGAGTCTGCATATATACATCATAGATGTTGGGAATTTGAAAAGATCTCTTTGACCATATAGTTTAAATTCTTTATGTAATGTTTGTTTTGAATTTTGTACAGTAGATTGGTCGTTGTAAAGGAAAAAAATGTGATGTGCTCATCATTATGAATAAAAACAATATGAATTGTTGTAAAAAGGATTTCATTAATACCAAATTGACGATCTGCTGAATAATCTTCAAGTGATTAAGCTCTTCCCTTTAATAACACTGCGGCGATAAAAATCTGAGGAAATGCTGGCCCTTATTACATAGAACCAAATACAAGATAGGCCGCACCATCAATTCATGCATTACGCTCTACTTTATCGTAATGTAGCCAGATAGGAGGCACGGTAGGAAGAAGGTTTACGTCCTTGGAGAAAAGGTAAAAAGGGAATCATTGAACGTTGTAATTTTCTGCGGCTAAGAGTGGTGTGCGATGACGAACGCATATGATATTGTGGTAAGCGGTATACCTGAAGTGCACAGACATCGGCTTACAAGCGTAGAGATGGGTCGACCGTGCTTTTCATGTGAAAATATGTGGGAAAAACTTTCCTCCCAGATCTGATTGTAAGTATGGATAGAACCTTGAACATTGTAGACCACTGATAGATTAAGTAAGCGAGATGGTGTGATAAACTGGCAGAGGAGGCACAGATTTGATGTTGGTATACGCAACACTAGGGTGGCCATTATTTTGCAGATTTTCTTCTTTTATCCTCCTGTTTGGTTTCATTGGCCACAAAACGAAATGTGTGCAATTTGTGTTACGTAGGAAAAGGAGAAGTGTTGCTCCTGTGCTCTTATATTTGGAGAACAATGAAAATACCTTACTTATTTCTACTAAAAAAGTTGCAGGAGTAGCTGATTAGCAAATAATTTTATTACTCTCAACTTAATGACAGCTCCTGTTATATTAACGTTCATAATCCAATGAGTAAAGCTCAAGCGAAAAATCACTTTGCATTTCAAAAATTCTTTTTCCTTAGTAATTTCATTTTTAGTCCTTAAAGAGCGTGATATTTGATAAGAAAGTCTTTACCGATTAGAAAAAAGAATTTTTATCTCATTTTTCATAATGTTTGAATTTGATCGATTCCTGCTTGAACTTTTCCCGTATTTTCAACGGATGGTTCCGCCTTACCGTTCAGTGCACCGATCATCCTCATTTTTTATATACAAGTTGAATAGGAACAAAGATGGCCAAAGTGGCGTAACGTTAGCCAAGTACCGTAAATGAATTTTCAGTATTTCTGAAGTCGTATTAAAGGCGTTACGGGAGACAAGCAGATTTGTATAAAATCTTGAAATACTTCTGAATTCTAAATAGATTGCTTTGATCTTAGAAGAGACATATAAATATGTCTACATGCAAATGGAAGGGAGAGAACAAATATTACAAATTTCCATTTCTTGTCATACTCATAATTCAAAACAGCATGAGAGGTAGTCTTTAGAATTTACTCTATGAGAGCGAGCTTTTCAAAGTATTACAACTGAAATGAAGGATTCGAGACACATTGACTTAATCGTTGTGTATCTTGAATTCCAATTTGGATTTTATTAAAATCGGTTCCAGACCAAGTGTTCTGAAACTGTATCAAGGTTGGTGTAGAGTAGTGGGTTCTTCTTATATACATGAATATAGAATTTAATTAACTGTTGAATATCATATTCACTTCACTGACGTCTCTTCACAGAAGCCTCTGTTCTCTCAGATCAAAATGGTTCAAATGGCTCTGAGCACTATGGAACTTAACGTCTGAGGTCATCAGTCCCCTACAACTTAGAACTACTTAAGCCTAACTAACCTAAGGACATCACACACATCCATGCCCGAGGCAGGATTCGAACCTGCGACCGTAACAGCAGCGCGGTTCCAGACTGCAGCGCCTAGAACCGCTCCGCCACCCCGGCCGACAAACTCTCTCAGATCTTATCTTTTTCGTAAACATCTAGGAACGAATATGATTAATCCTTGGCGGCCTGTTTAATCGTTGGTTGATCAAAAACGCCTTCTACAACATTAATGATATTAAAAGCATTTAGATGCTTATCAACCTTAGACTATTTTCCAGCTGCTGCCTTCATTATTGACGTGAAAATGTTAATTTCAGTATGCAGTTTCTCTTCTCCTACGTCAATAATTCATTCTTTCCCAAATAAATAATTACCTCCCGCACAATATATAGCGCACATTCACACATAGTTGTAACACGCAAATAGCAAAAGAAAACTGTTCACTTTTGCTTGACAGATAACGGTTTACTTCCAGTTATTTCACGCGAGTGACAATCGTGTTAGGGTGTTGTCTCCCATATACCAACTGAAAACGAAGAAATTGCACTTCCTGAGACGACTGCCTTCCCTTGAAAGTGAAAGGGCGTCCCATGACTAATGTGATCTCTGAAATTAGAATGCATTCAGTTACGGGGTCTGAAGAAAATACCATTACATTACGCAATGAATGCATTTGTTATGCAAAAGTAATATTTTGTGAAGGTTATTGGGTTCCAATAATACCGGATGTTTCCGGTGTTGAAGGTTCCCTTATCCTATTGGGAACATACTTCGGACAGCTCATTTTTGCACTGGATGAAACCAAACTTCAGTTTAGCCCAAGAAAAATTATAAATATAAGGTTCGTTCAAATGAAACCTGGTCATTGCGTCTGGCTTTGCCTTACACTTAAGGTGGCACCACGTAACTGCTGGTATGATGGCGCCATCTATTGGTAGAGAGAGTGACGCGTGCGCACCGTTTGATGTTGCATAGCACCAGTGTGGTTTCACGCCGAAGAAAAGGTGCTCACAAAGGTTATCGTCCACTACCGAACATGCAGACGAGTAAGCGGGAACAATGAGGAGTGATTCAGTTTTTGGCGGCGGAGGGAGTTGGAGGCCTTGAAATATATGTACATATGAAGGCTGTGTACGGTGAGTTCAGTCTGAGTCGTTCAAGTGTTGTGGAATGGCGCAGACGATTCTTTGAGGGGTTAGAGTCACTGGAAGGCGATGCTCGTCCTGGACAGACTCATCGTGTAGTCATATCAGAAATGTTTGCGGAAGTGAATGATTTAGTCTTGGACAACCACAGAATCACCGTCGACGAGATCCATCGGTTACCGGGTGTGAGCGTGGCCACCGCGCACACCATAATGCATCAGCACTCGAACTTTCGAAAAATCTGTGAGCAGTGGGTTCTCCACCTACTGACAGCCGAACAGCGCAATACTTGAATGGCACTTTCTTTGAGTCATCTGCTACTTTATCACGAGGAGGAATACGACTTTCTGTCGCGTATTGTCGCAGGTGACGAAACATGGTGTCACCGTTTTGAACCGGAAATCAGGCGTCAGAGCAAGCAGTGGAAACATGAGACTTTACCACCTCCAAGAAATCAAAGGCCGTGTACACGTGTTCTGAGAAGGTCATGATGTCCTTTTTTGACCACAAGGACCCACTGCTTGTCGAGTTCCTGGAACGGAGAGCCACCATGAATGCCCACCGTTATCAAGCCGCTTTACAGAACCTTAGACGACCCATCAAGTCGAAACGCCGAGGCATGTTGTCCAATGGCGTGGCGTAATCCTCCTGCACAATAATGCCCGCCCACACACGGCCAATGCGGTGAATACGACATTGTAGCAGTTTCGGTGGGAAACGCTGGAACATCCACAGTGCAGTCCCGACCCTTAACCGTGTGACTTCATGTGTTTGGACCTCTAAAACAAGCTTTGCGCGGACATCGATTCGCAACGGACGACGAAGTTTGTGAGTGGGTTCAGGACTGGATCCGATTAGCGCGAGTTCGAGCTTGCTAAACATCGTAAGGTGACTGTGATGTTGGAGATGAAGGTAACTGTGATCGTTAAAATTTTAATTTCTTGTATCTATTATGTCAGGAAGCTTTATTAATTTTGTGTGACTATTTTCCAACTGTTATGAATGTCACGTGGGCAGAAAGGAAAGGATTTAACACGTCTTTGTCATCGCGATCATTACAGGCGAAACATACGCAGCAATGGAGAAGGGTGGAAAAAGAAACCGGCAGCGGACGCATTCGAAGGATCTTATAAGAATTCACCCAAAGTGGTTTACGTACGTAACAGGAATTCCCTATAAAAAGAAGCAGGACGAGATCTGGGTCAGAATATATGTCCACATTCTTAAGCTTTGTCACAAAGATATTACGACATCGTAATATCGCGTTTAGGTTATTAAAATGTAGGGATGAAAAACGGAAAGGGCATGGAAATGGAACAACAGCGAGAAGGGAGGAATATTGAGTTTGGGTTCTGGAATAATATTCGACAGTCTTCTTGAATAGGCTGCAGCATCAAAGTGACCACTAAGTGATTTCAAGGTCCTTGGGTCACGGAGAGTGAGATAGAGGTGTTTTCTTTTTCGCATCGTAATGAAATCGTTATCAAATTTGTGCAGTGCAGATGGAATACGTGGTTATACATTCCTTTCTCTAAATACGCATCAACCAGTTTTGATAGGAATTTCGAAGCAGTACGGTTAAGTTTACAACAGTATTTTGACTTTGTTGAAATGGCTCTGAGCAATATGGGACTTAACATCTGAGGTCATCAGTCTCCTATAACTTAGAATCACTTAAACCTAACTAACCTAAGGACATCACACACATCCATGCGCGAGGCAGGATTCGCACCTGCGACCGTAGCAGTCGCGCAGTTCCGGACTGAAGCGCCTAGAAGCGACGTTGTGGTCTGTGGCAGTCATATAAAATTTCTACTTTGGAGTATAGAACAGACAGTATTGACAGACACTCTAACGGAATACGAAACGATAAAATTTAAACGTCTCACTGTTACGTCATAGATGTCAGCCAACAACGAATCGTGATATATAATCAAAACGAACGATCCTGATTTTCTGTGTATACAACGTTTTTCCAACTTGACAGCCAGCATGTATTTTCATCGACATTGTCGGACTCAATTCCTCATATCTGTAGTTCCTCCTGTCTAGTGTTATTACCACAGCTGTATTCATTTTATCGACAAGAGATAAGTAGTCCATTTTTACAGATGAGTAAGTTGCCCTGTGAACTGTTATTGCGATCACACTGCTAATATGCTCTGTTTACTTGTTTTCGTAGGATAATTACAGTTCTAAATGTTTTACAGTCCAGTGATATTGTTGTCAATATAAAATTTCTCCGAAGTCGTTCACCGTTGCGTGTAAATTTAATTGCGCTGTACCATTTATTTGCAATCCCTGTTTCGCTGTTCGTAGCGACGGTGATGATGTTGAGAACTTTCTTACTTCCTAAGCACTACTCTTAATATAACCTCCGACACTCTTTAATAGCGCTCTCTGAATTTCTAGAGTAAAATTTATTCGTCGTGTGAAAATGAAAGAGCTTGATGATAATGCGTGTTTATGATTCAAGAGATGTTTTTGCAATTAAGGTAATATAGCTGGATCGCGCTATTTGTTAATTTGAGTATATCTGAGAAAATTGAAAACTGAAATCGGTTCATAAACGAAGCGTCGTAACAGCTCAAGTCTGAAGCATTTGCTTCGTTTTCAACTGCGAGTCGTAATGAGTACAACCTGCTGCACTGTACCGTATCACCACAATTTCATTTTATTTGTGGGCTATTTTGTTGGCTCTAGATTAGCATCACAACTCATTTGACACTCCAAAACTGTGGCAACATCAATTGGCCATAATAAAGCATTTTTTAGTTTACTCATTTCAAGAAGCAAGAGATGCTCTGATAATGCATAAGTGAAGATAAACTTCTTTGCTAAGATCGCTAATAATAATCTTTATTCCTGACAACCTGTTTCGTTACTCAAAGCTATCATCTTGAGATCTCCACAGACAGACGTATGCAACAACTTTCTATCGAGACCTGAAGAAGGTAACTTTGATTACCGAAACCGGTCATCGAGAATGAAGATTATTATTAGCGACCCTGAGAAAGAAGTTTATCTTCACTGATGAAAGAATGTGGTACGTAGTACACAGTATCACTTCTACAGTTATATTCATTAAAACACTGTTTTCGCAAGTCCTGGATTTTCTGTAACAAAATAAAGTGAATGTTTGCGTACGTGTACGTGCAAACTCTACAACAAATCTAAATGTACAATCGAAACTGTAGGAAGGTTACAATCAGCGGTGTCCGCTACCATATAGCAGCGTGGTGAACGCGGCAGACTGCCGTGCAAGGGATCTCGGTTCGATTTCCGGTAGTGCCAAGGATTTTTCCTCTGTAGGACGACTACTATGACGTGAACTCAGTCTCGTGGGGTCAACTGAGCAGTTACTCGGCCGGATAGTAGCGATTCTGATGTCAAGGAACTCGGCAACGATATGGAGAGCGGTGTGCTAACCACATACCCCTCCATAGCGCATACAATGACGCCGCTGACTGAGGATGACACGGAGCTTGGTCGGGCCCCATTGTCCAGTCTACGGGCAGCACGCGGAACCTACAGTTATCAGTGAAGCTACGACTTCATGACAGGGATGTAACAAAAAGTTTGTGTTATGCCAGAATTTTTGGTACAGCCTTACGTTATCAACTCGTTGCAAAATCAACGTCAAATTTTGTTACGTATCTTTATGCATTGTAAAGCGGCTCTCAATCGAGGTAGCAGTGGATGCGTTCACATGGCGAACTTCCCACTGAGAACGAAGTCGTTGCTCACTTGAAAGTCGCATATGAAAGTGCAGTCCTCGTTTCCGAAAATGATTGACATCTTCCAGCCACTGCATAAGTTGTCAATCGTCTGCAGGTCATTCTGCACTTCGGTAAAATCTTGTGCCTTTGCAGCTGCTCTGCAGACAAAATTGTCCACCATCAGCAGCATTACTGGCTGATCCATTCATTTGTAACTATACAGTTTGTTTTCACTTTGTTCGAGTTACACAGTGTTATTAAATTTCATTTTCATCGTAAAGAACTGAAAACTCATCATTCTTGCCGTAACTTCAGGTACGTTGGTTAAAGCTTGTCCATTGGCCGAAATTCGGCAAAGAGAAAAAAAATCATTTACGCAGTACTGTTTCTTCGCGTGCAAAGCATACTCTCATTTCGCCATTACAGCTACACTATGTGATCAAAAGTATCTGGACACCTGGCTGAAAATGACTTACTAGTTCGTGGCACCCTCCATCGGTAATTCTGGAATTCAATATCGTGTTGGCCCACCCTTAGCCTTCATGACAGCTTCCACTCTCCGAGGCAAACGTTCAATCAGGTGTTGGAAGGTTTCTTGGGGAATGGCAGCCCATTCTTCACGGAGTGCTGCGCTGAGAAGAGGTATCGATGTCGGTCGATGAGGCCTGTCACGAAGTTGGAGTTCCAAAGGTGTTCTATAGGATTCAGGTCAGGACTCTGTGTAGGCCAGTCCATTACAGGGACGTTATTGTCGTGTAACCACTCCGCCACAGGCTGTGCATTATGAACAGGTGCTCGATCGTGTAGAAAGATGTAATCGCTATCCCCGAAATGCTCTTCAACAGTGGGAAGCAAGAAGGTGCTTAAACATTAATGCAGGCCTATGCTGTGATAGTGTCACGACAAACAACATGAGCTGCAAGCCTCGTCCGTGCAAAACACGACCATACCATAACACCACCGCCTCGGAATTTTACTGTTGGAACTACACACTCTAGCAGATGACGTTCATCGGGCATTCGCCATACCCACACCCTGCCATCGGATCGCCACATTGTGTACCGCGATTCGTCACTGTTCAATCGTACAATGTTTACGCTCCAGACACCAAGCGAGACTTCGTTTGGCATTTACCGGCGTGATGTGTGGCTTATGAGCAGAGCATGAAATCCAAGTTTTCTCACCTCCCGCCTAACTCTCTTAGTACTTCCAGTGGATCCTGATGCAGTTTGGAATTCCTGTGTGATGGTCTGGAGCTATGTCTGTCTGTTACGCATTACGACCCTCTTCCACAGTCGGCGGTCTCTGTCAGTCAACAGACGAGGTCGGCCTGTTCGCTTTTGTGCTGTACGTACCTCTTCATGTTTCCACTTCAGTATCCCATCGGAAACAGTTGACTTAGAGATGTTTAGGAGTGTGGAAATCTCGCATTCAGACTTATGACACAAATGAAACCTAATCACCTGTCCACGTTTGAATTCCGTAAGTTTCGCGGAGTGTCCTATTCTGCTCTGTCAGGATGTGTAATGACTACTGAGGTCGCTCAGATGGAGTATCTAGCAGTAGGTGGCAGCACAATGCACCTAAAATGAAAAACGCATTTTTTTGGGTGTCCGGATACTTTTGATCACATAGTATAGCTTGAGGTCACTAGTGTACCCGAAATGGAGTACTGCTAGTAGCAATAGTAGTATCAGTTTTGTTCAACTGTGTTTCACTTTTAAAAGGAGAGTGGAAGTGTTATGGATACACAGTTTAAGAACAAGGAAAAAAATCATTCATATGTACAGCCATTTACATACTTGTAGGTCTGGTTTTACAGGGATGGGACAGGCGGTCGGTCGTGGCCTTACACAAAAACGGTGCAACATCCTCAAGGACTGTGTTCACTTGTTCCAGGGTATAATGTGTCCATACTGATGGTTGTAGTGACAGTGATTCATTTGTCATGGTCATCGGCGATCAGATGGGACTCTGCAGGCAGTTACTATTTTCAGCTTAGAGATTAATAGTGGTTGCAACATCCACTCTAGGGTTCAAGCATGCCCAATCGACGAGTACTTCCTCCTGTTAACTAGAGCCATTTGAAGAGGGTCACATTGTGGGCCTGTGGGAAACTGGGTAGCCGTATCGACATACTGCCGCACATGTTGGGCACAATGCGTATGTGATGTGTCATTGCTTTCAACAGTGGTCTGCGAAAGGTTCCCACAGCCGTAGATCACGTTCTGGGCGTCCGCGTAGGACAGATCCACGTCAAATCGATGCGCTATTCTAGCAACTGTGACCGACCTAACATCATCCAGGGAAAGAAACTAGGGCACGTGTTGCACCGGCTGTCCTCAGAGGCCATAGGGAACCGTCTACTTGCATCATGGGTAAAATTACTTGTGTTTCTGGTTAGGCTACTAGTGAACCGCCACATCGCCAAAGATGTCCACTCCGGTGTTGTGAGAGAGTTGACTGGAGACTGAAATGGTGACCTGTTGTCTTCAATGATGACACTATGCGAGTTATGGACGGACATGCGTGTTGCGTAGACACGGCCAGGTGCCTGTTCAAGAATGCATTCGCCCCCGACACATGTCTAATGCCAGGCTATGGTGTGTGTGTGTGTGTGTGTGTGTGTGTGTGTGTGTGTGTGGAAGGAGGAGGGGGAGGAGGAGGAGCATTAGTTACAACTCGCGGTCACGTTTAGTGTTCCCGGGGGGTAAAGTAACCAGTGCGTGCTACATCTGACAGGCTGTTGTTCCCGTGTCTTGTCATTTTTTATTTGTGGGCTATTTCGTTGGCTCTAGGTTAGCATCACAACTTCGCTAATATTTGACACTCCGAAACCGGGGCAACGTCAATTGGCCATAATAAAGCATTTTTTAGTTTACTCATTTTGAGGATGATGTGCTTTCTTAGCAGGACAATGCACATCCACTTACGTTCCTGTGGCGCTACCTGATCTTCAGGGTACACGGCAACTGCCCTGGACAGCTACATCACCACGTCTCTCGCCAGTTTAAGCCGAATGGAACATGATAAAGTGGGAACTTACTCGTTCTCCAGTGCCCGCAAGAGCCATTGCCGAACTGAAACAAGAGGCGCGGAAGATGCTTGGGACAGCGCACAGCAGGATGACATTTGGTACCATCACGATCGTTTGCATGCGAAGAAACACGCCTGTATTCTCGCCGGATACCCATCTGTGTATTAATGCGGCTGTGTGGGCACCCTTTATTATGACATATGTTTTTCATTTGGTTTGAATTTTAAATACACTCCTACAATGATGAACTACCTGTCACCTCATTTGTCATTGAGGGGGCTGCAATTTGTTTTCGGCAATGTAGTAAGAACCATCTCCTCATTTGTGCGAAGTAATTTATTTCAACTATGGAATTCCTAAACCGAATGGAAACAGAAGCCTCCATCCTTCCGACCACAATTCCAATATGTTTAAAACAGCATTACCTTATTCAGTTCATTCGAAGTGTAGAGTACTGTTTTTCGTAAAAGTTATTTACAAAAGTGAGAAGCTAGTGCTATACTATTCATTCATTACTCATTAACAATCACTGCTCACGCTGCTCGCTCTATACATCATTTACTTCATTACCTAACAGTAAACGCGTTGTCGGCAGACATTAGTACCTTAGCGAGAATATCAAGTTTCCGTTTTGTAAACAGCAACCGCCTACCTGCTTGCCTCGAGACGTTGGGCTGAGAAAGAAGAATAAGATTCTACTATTAAAGAATGCATACTTTTGGGAATAACGGTTTTTAGAAAAAGTAAAAAAGGAAAGGAAGAAAATAATGCACAAATATGGTGTGAAATTATATTATTATGACAGTTTGGGCCCTGTCGTCCTACGCCAATGGTCACCAAACCACGGCTCGCGATCCACATGTAGGTCTTTGGCCACTTATATGTCGCTCTTCCAGAAAATGCATTTGCGTGCGCTCATAGACAGTGCGAATCAAACTTCTTGACTCATGGAGGGAAGTCAGTTTTCGGCCTGGGCGAGTCTATTTAGAAGTGGCTTTAAGCAGTGTAAAGGTGACATATTACACGTATTCGCTGCTACCCGTACCACTTCGGTTGCTTGCGACATAATAATTTTTAACGTGCTAAAGTTGATACAAAATAAAACAGATGAAGGGATGTCTGTTCCGCTGAAGAGTGTGGAACAGTTTCTTGTGACGTATGGAAAATAACGTGCGATCCGCCGGAGAAAATAATTAAATTTTAATGAACTAACATGGGATCACCTGAAAGTGATTTGATATAATCGGAAATAAGTGAAACAGACAATGATTGTGACAAAGAAATGCAAGCTGCTGTAGTAGCAGCTAAGAGTACCTCTAGATGTGACTGGTTTTCTTTTTCTATTTTTACATACTTAGTTGGTGTGTCGTTATCTTTCGGAGAGTGCTCTGAAGAGAAGACAGTATTTGCTGTTCTATCCTTATTCAGGTTTACATATTCATGCGAACAATCATTTTCAAGGATGAACCTTATCAACAGTAAATTGAAAAGGTGTTATTGCTGAGAGCCTGTATTCGCGTGGAAAATTAAAAACAACATACAAACATTATTTACCAAAACTTTCCAGGCAGATGCAAGGCTACTGTTCGCATTACTTTTTGGCAGTATTTGTCGTGATTAATTTTATAAATACCTTGCACTCCAATTTTACCAATAAAGAATATCGTTATGTATTATATTTTATTCAACGAACAGGAAGTTTAAGTAAGACTTAAGACTTCATTTAAAGTTTTATAACTCGATTTTAGGGAGCATTAATAAGTGAAAGAAGATGTCGTGTTGAGTATTGAGAAATATGTATTGAGATGGTGTGGATATACAGGAACGATGGGCGGAAGGAGATAGACGAAACAAGTATACACGACGAGTGTTGGTGGGAAGGTTCAAAGGGGTCGACCTCAGCGAAGTTACGTCATACAGTTTGAGAACGCTTTTAGCAAAGGGCAGCTTAGGAGTACCCTAATTAAGTTAATAATGATGTATCTTCGTTTACAGTTAAAGTTTAAAAAATATGGCTCTCAAAAGAAATTTCAGTCGCTGTTCTGTTGATAATTGGCATTTTTCACTAATGACTTGGCCGATCACTGGACTACGCGATGTACGGCGAATGGTATTTCCCAGAGTTTCGTTCCAGGTTTTCTTTGTGCCTAACACATTCCCAAGAGCAGACCAAATCCTACCAGTCTTTTTGGGTTTTCTTCCAGACCAACTGCCTAGCCACGAATTTTCTGCCGAAACGTCTTTCGTTTTTATGTTTCAAGGTTCGTTATTCCTCCTAGCTTTAATTTTCCATTACAATGTGTGATGCATTTGGTAATCAGAAATGTTGTAATATGTTTTCTTCTTCTCTCTGGTAGCATACGCCATAAAATGATTTAAATTTATTGTAAACAAAAATTGAATTGAATTTTTAAAAATTATTGCGAAGTTGCAGGGTCGAATTCGCGCCAAAGATATGTGAGCAAATACTACCGCCATTACTAGCAGCCAGTTAGAGATTTAAATTCCTCACACACTATGTTCTTCTATTCTTGACGAAATTTGTTTCTGAATAATGAAAATTATTTCCTAAATATTGCAGCTGAATACAAATCACCAAAGGTTTAATATAAATTATGAACTCAGTTCAACATATTTCAACTAAGTATCTCATTATTGCTTTAAGGAGAATATCGTAGCACTATCTTCTCATAGTTCCAGTCAGGACGAAGCATACAGATAAAATAGAGTTCGAAAATGACTTTTCATGATTGTTATTATTTCTTCACACCAGAGAGCACAATAAAAAATCGACACAGACTTGCGAAGTTCCTGCGCGCAAATCGCCTCTGGAGTTTTACGTGAACATTAGTGGAGTTAAAAAATCGCAAACGTGTTCTCTATATGATACATTACACGAGCCTTTTTATTGTTTCGTTGTTGGCCTTGCTGTGACTTCATTGAAATACACAACGTTTCCAATTAATGTGGTTGGTTTCTTTCGTTTAACATGCACAAAAATTTTAGTATTTTTTATTTAGGAAGAATGTTGGTATACTTTTAAATACTTTATTTGCTTTTGATCTGAATGTTCCTTCTTCACTATGTGTACTGTATTCCTTAACGGGTACTTATTAGTTACCTTTTTAAATAAGTTTGTTTTTGTAATCTCTTTCATTGGGTAGTATAGTGTACAGTATCACCTCTCGGTCGGAACATCTGTTTTATGTGTATTCCATTTTGATGAGTTCAGTCTATGTAATGATCAGTGATCATGGACGGTACTGTATGTGCAGTATTTCCCAAGTTAGTGGTACTTACAACCTTAAAAAGAATGAAAAAATACAGAAAATTTCAATTTGCTTGCGTCACTCTTTTGAAACAAATATTACTGCCTCATACAGCTTCCTTAAGAATTATAAAGGCGGAAAATTACCTTACTGTCATTTAAGTACGGAAAAGAACCTAAGACGCATATATAGTCCCTTAAAAATTAGCCACTCTATTGCACACACTATCGCATAGAATTCCTTGATATTTTAACAGTACTGACATTTTCAGGAAAGAAGAAAGTGATCCTACGTAATCTGCAATCTGTAAAGCTTTTTAATTGCCTATATAGCGTACACACATACAATGGAAATACGATTACCTTCCTCAGATTATTCTCGTGTTGACACAAGTTGAACAGAAATAGTAATAACCGTATCACGCAGTAACTTGCACTTGAGTCAGAGGCAAGTTAAATGAGATATTTAGTGGTAACAGCAACAACAAAAATGAGACTGGTTCCACACATCCTTGTATGAGACGCAGGCTGAAAAATATCTACAGGTACCAATGAAAATCATATCATGCTATAATTTGCACTTGTATAATAAGCAAGTTCAGCGGAAAAGTATTTAATTGTAATAATATAATGACAGCGAGACTGATTCCACGCCATGGGTATTAAAATCGTAGTGAAAAATAAAATTTAAAAAGGCAATCGTTACATCACGTTACATAAAATGTGTTTGTGTCCAGTCGGACTAACTTAACTAATACCCTTTCGAAGACATTAAGTCAAGGACCACAACCTCCTTTATCTAACTCCTCAATTTCTCCCTTTTTGTTGAGGACTAAACATTTCGTTACATAAAGACAGTCTGGTTGTATGACGGCTTTGTAGCTTTGGATTTTTGTTTCTACTGAGAGTGATTTGTTTATTGTGAATAACCTTTGTTAACAGGTAAGCCATTTCATTTTCTGGCCTCTATTTGTCGTTGCTTCCTTATTAGACCGTTGGGCTGTATTGTTTCCCCCAAGTAGTTCTGTATATTCACATATTTCTAGATTATCTGCAAAGACTAGACGGTTTAGTATGACGTTCGACATTTTATATCCGAATCTTTGTTCTTGGATTCCTTATTATCCTTCCTAAAACGCAATTGAAGGGCATTGGGGAGAGACAATCAGGTTGCCTTTCAACATTTTTAATTTCAAATGTTTCCTAAGTTCCCCTACCAAATTTTATTCTGGACTTCACTTCTGTCTCTGTGAGTAGGTTGTTCTGTGGATATTTTCAAATGTCTTCTTATAGATCATAATTTCCGCTGTCTCGAGCGCTGATCGCTGTTGACTTTATCCATACCTTCGTTCGTTTCATGAGCTCATTTCCACTGCTTGCCGAAAGCTTCACTCGGCACTCCGCACCAAAATGTAATAACGTGAAAATAAACAGAAAAGGAAAATTTTAACTGCTTTATCATGCTGTCTGTTCTCTTATTTAACCTCCCTCCTGGAAGACTGTTTTTGCCTCACTGATTACCCTGAGGTCACACAGACTGTAGGTAATTTACACTTGATTATTGGCAGTATTTTAATGAACTAACATAAAAACGTACATTACTGTCACTCGAAGTAACAGTGATGATACTACTTTCATCAGTTTGCATTCAAGAAACAAAAAGAAAATTATACTGGAGTCATATTGACCTCATTGGCAGTGCAAAAAAGTGTGAATAAATTTTAATGTTTGTAAATATAAAACAGAACAAAACATCATTGTATGCAAGTGACTCAGAGAGAGAAAGTCATATTTTGGGAAAAATAGGTTTGAAAACAAAGGAAATATAACTTTCGAGTGTGCTTATGGGGTCGTATTGACCCCAATGGTACTACAAAGGGTACAGCAACAGCTTATGCATGAAATTCTAAAGCAACAGCTTATGCATGAAATTGTAACAATAGGCACAAAAAATTAGCATTTTCATTGTCGCAGGTGTTTTGTATTAGTCTGTTCAACATAGCATTTGTCATTCTAGTTTCAAAAAAGTTACATCCAAGTAAGAAATAAACAATTTAAGTTAGTGTCATATTTACCCTAGTGGTACTCGATGCAAAAAAAAGGAAGTAAATTTTAATGTGTTATAAATATAAAAAAGAGTGAAATGTCATTGGACACAATGGACTCTGAATAATTATTGTGGTAAACCCCATACAACAATTTAAGTTCCTAGCAACTTTTGCCAGAATCGATGCTTATACAACACTGACGGAAAAAAATCGCAGCACCAAGAGGAATTGTGCGACATAAACGAAAGCTGATAGGCATGTTTCTACTTCTGAAATGTAATTTCTATTCCAATGTCGCGCCGATCGCATAGGAAAGACGCTAGTAGCGCTACTTTAAGATGCAAATCAGTTTTGCTTCAAATGAAAGTTGTGCCGGTTGTAGGCGTTAGTTAACATTTACGACTGGGCGTGTTGAGTTGATGTTACTCAAGAGTGCCTTCAAGGGGACAAAGACGTCATTACCAACACCTCACCGAACTTGAACAAGTAGCATAGTAGCGCTGTGAGAGGATGAATGATCGTTCTTCAATACTGAAGAAAGCCATAGCGGGAAGGTAGCCACTGTACATGGATGTACAGTCGCTAGCGAAAAGGGCTCCCGTCGGCTACGGGGCATTATTGAGAGGCAGGTCCATCTGTTCAGCATATGGTTCTGCGAATAGTGCATCTGCAGCAGCAATTCGAACAGCAGTTGGGTCCACAGTGGCACAACAAATCGTCGAAAGTCAGTTACATGAAGCTCCGACTCTAACACCCTGCAGCGTACATCCCATTGACCCCAAACTAACTCCACATGCAACTTCAGTGGTGTCAAGTAAGAGCTCATTGGAGAGCAGTTTTGAAGTTCGTTGTGTTTTCTGATGAAAGCTGGCGCTGCTTCTGTGTCAGTGGTGACCGCGTGTTGGTTAGGAGCAGCCTAGTTGCGGGCCTGCAATCCACTTGACAGTGTGCTAACACACTAGACATGCACCTAGTGTTATGTCCGCCCCGGGTAGCTAAGTGGTCAGCGAGACAGAATGTCAATCCTAAGGGTCCGGGTACGATTCCCGGCGGCGTCGGAGATTTTTCCCACTCAGGGATTGTGTGTTGTGTTGTCCCAATCATAATCATTTCATCCCAATTGGAGCGCAAGTCGCCGAAGTGGCGTCAAACCGAAAGACTTGCACCAAGTGAACGGTCTACCCGACGGGAGGCCCTAGTCCAACGACATTTACGTTTACCTGGTGTTATGGTCTGGGGTGCGATTTCGAATGACAGCAGAAGTGCACTGACTACGAAATTGAATGTCAGTATGGTCATTCACGAACAACATTCCAGGGGGTGTTTTCCAACAGGATAATGCTCGCCGATATAATGCTGTTGTAACCCAACATACTCGAAACGTTGCCCTGGCCTACTCATCGCCAGATCTGTCTCCTATCAAGTACATATGGGACATCACTCGGCGACAGCTCCAACGTCATCTCCAACCAGTATTAACCGTCCCCGTATCGACCACTCACGTTCAACAGGCATGACACTCAACCCCACAAACTGACGTCCGGCACCTGTACAATGCAATGCACAAACGTTTTCATGCTTGTATTCAACATTATGGCTCTTACACCTGTTATTAATGCGCCAGCGTTCCACATCTGCAATGACATCTCGCACTTACATTAAACTGTGACCTTGCAATGTTAATTATTTAAATATGTTTCCTAGACAAATATACTTCCGAAATTTATTTTCTTTACTTTCCCGTCGGTTTATATTTTGAATCTACCAGCTTTGGAACCAAGGAAGATATGTATGTGCAATGTGCTCATATTGATCCTACCGATGGTAGGAGAGTTAAACTAGCTTTATTTCATTTCGAGGTCAGTACCTCCTTTACGACGTTTCAAGGCATCCCTTCGAAACTCGTTCCCATTCGCATCGGAATGTAACGGAGGAAAGGAAAAAAGTTTCCGCTGCGTCTGGTTATAAACATATTGCACCGTTCCATGACAAAGTATACCCTGAAATTTGTTATTCTGTTAAAGTCTCACTTTCTTTCATTGGCAGTTTAACTTATAACAAAGCAGCCATGCTGCGTCAGGCCACTGTAACTTCGTCATCACCCACACCAGTCGCCGTGACCGGAGGTTCTGCCTCGCCCGCGTGTGGACGTCTTCCGTGGACGATAACAGGTCCAATCCCTCAGGCGAGGCGAGGCGAGGGCGTTCCGGCCTGTTAGCGCAGCGCCGTAAAGCGGTGCAGTACAATTTTCAGGGCCCATCGCTCAGCCATTCCCTCCTCTACCGCCTCCTCCGCCTCCTCCTGCATCCATCTCGCGTGCCTGCCGAGGCGGCGTCGCTCATTTGCAGCGCGCGCGGAAGCCGTTCGCAGCGGCACCAGAAATGAGCGGCTGGGAGACAAAGCGCGAAGCGACAGCGCCCTATCAGCAGCCTAGCCCCGGGCCACAGAGCGCGGGGCAGCCGGCGGTGCGGGAAGAGGCGGACAGACGCAAGCGCCCTCTCCGTCGTGCGGGAGGCGCTTGCACGGCTCTCTACGTACCCGTGCCTGTCTACAACCACAGTGACATCCACTCTCCGTTCGCCCCTGCACAATCACACAATTATTCCGCGCTGTTTGTGTTTCCTCTGCCCGACTAGCTCACCTTCAGCGTCACATCCCGTGATGTAACTTGGCAATGGCGTAAAGAAAGGTTCATTTGATTTTACAAGAGATGACTGAAACGTGGAATCAATTCTAACGTAAGCAACCTTATTTTTGAAACTTCCTGACAGATTAAAACTGTGTGCCGAACCGAGACTCGAACACGGGACCTTTGCCTTTCGCGAGGAAGTGCTCTTATCAATTGAGCTACCCAAGCACGACTCACGCCCCGTCCTCACAGCTTTACGTATGCCAGTACGTCTCCTACCTTCCAAACTGGCAGAAGTAAAGCTGTGAGGACGGGGCGTGAGTCGTGCTTGGGTAGCTCAGTTGGTGACTGTATACGATGCCATGCTTGATTCCGATGTTGTTTCCCAAAGGTAGGTAGTCGTTAATGGGAAGCTGGTGACGCAAGAATGTCTTTACAATATCCACATGGCAGAATCTCCCAATTGTGTGGGTTGTAATACAGTAGATTCTGACGAGCACCGCCTCAACTGTGGAGATGCGGAACCGGTTTGGCACCTTGTGCGGCAGATGCTGGCTTATCTCTCGCGAGTTAGGCCGGAGCATATATCTGCACGCACGTTATTGTTTGCGGATTAGACATTTTACCCTACGACTCGAATCAACTCTGTCACCTGGATACGTGGACATGCGGTCCATTACCTCTGTCGTGACGGCCACAAGAATTTACTTGACTTCTGGCTCTGTTTGCAAGAAAGACATCATGCTATTTCCCGTCATACCAGATATCTACAATGCTTCGCAAACTACCTTTGGAGTGCCTTTCACAGCCCGCCGTGTAGCTGGAATGTTTCAGGCAGTGGTAGATGAGGTCAGAACGAACTGCAAACGATCATATATTGAACAATCTTTATAAGTGGGCGCAGTCGCTGGGAAGCCTAGCTATGAACTGGTGGCTTTATTTTCATATTATTTATGTTTACTATCTTCGATGGTGTCTTCATTCTGTTTTAGTTTTACAGGCTTGATTAACTATGACTGTTCGCACATTGATATCTATGTAAATAAATTTAATAAAAAGTAGATAGAGCACTTGCCCACGAAAGGCAAAGTCTTGGTCCGGCACACAGTTTTAATCTGCCAGGATGTTTCATATCAGCGCACACTCCGCTGCAGAGTGAAAATCTCATTCTGGAACCTTATTTTTCATTAATTTTCAACTGGTTGGATGTCGTAAGCAATGTCGGAAATGACATTAGTGGGTGTTAATGGATTATTTCGAAGATATGAATTTCAGTTTCCGGAATCATGGTTAGAAAGAGAGAATGATGACGATAATGGTTATTTGTTTTGCCACTTGTATTCTAGCAGTAATTTACTCTTCTACCAGGTAAACGGTAAAGTAGTGAACTATCTACTCTCCTTAAACTGTCAAAGTTTGTTAAAAACCTCCCCAATGACTCAAAAAAATATATTGTTGTACGTACTAAATGAACCCCGATTTATTGTGCGTGGAAAGTTATGGACAATGCTAAATGACATTTACTTTGAATCATTACTAAACATAGTTACAATTGAGAGAAACGCTGTCCCTTCTTTCATCTAGAACTCTCATGGTTGTTTGATCTAGTGATTTAAACTATGACCCTTTGTACTTTATAATTACCCTAAGGATTCTATCAAGTCAACAAATTATCTCAACTCTAAGGTCTCCAGAACATTAACGAGAAATGCAGCATACAGCCCTTTCGGAGTTGGAGGAATTTTACTTGCCTGTTATATCTCAATAAAGTATTCCGAAACACAAGTAACTAGATCCCTTTATGCTGTTTAACTCTGTTGATGATGATGATGATGACAGGATGTGAATGGAGAACAGATTACTGAATTTAACTGTAATATTTATTTTTACACAGTTTTCATTAAGAAACACAAATACAACTCAGTACAAATGGAATGGATTTTAACTGCTTATGTTTTTATGTGGAGTTAGTTTACTTGAACCGAATATATATATATATATATATATATATATATATATATATATATATATATATATATATATATGCAGTAGTGACACACACACACACACACCTAAAAATTTATATATAGAGCAGAAGAAGCTGCCATTTAGAAATTATTTCAATTTGGTTTAAATGCTAGTCATCTATGTATCAGACTTTTAATGCTATTTGGCAAAGGACCAAAGACTTTAGTTGCAACATAATTTACATCTTTCTGAGCCAAATTCAGATTTAATGCTGGATAGTGAAGATCATCCTTTTTTCTAGTGTTGTAGCTGTGCACTTCGCTATTATTTTTTTAACTGGTGTCGGTTATCGACAACAGATTCCACAAGTGAGTATACGCATTGTGCAGGTATTGTGAATATCCGTAGTACCGTAAATAGAAGTCTGCAAGGTGATCTTGGGTGGTCTCCAGTTATTATTCTAATTACACACTTTTGTGAAAAGAATACTTTTTCTCTTAATGATGAGTTGCCCCAAATTGTGATGGCATATGCAAGCAGTGAATGAAAACAGACATAGTAAGCTAATTTACTGATATGTTCATCACTAAAATTTTTCAGTAACCATCTTCGTATAGGTAGCTGAACTCAAACTTTTCGGCAAGTTGTCAATGTATTCCTACCAACTCAATTTTTCATTAGTGCACATACCCAGTAATTTAGCGTATTTTGCCTTACCAACAGACTTTTATTCAATTTATGTGTTTGTCAGTGGTGTTATGCCATTTACTGTATTAGTGTCTTCTCAAAATTAAATTAAATAATCGTGTGGCATTTCGGCCGGGATATCCCCTTTCGGGGTGCGGCCGCTGTGTTGCAAGTCTTTTAACTTGATGCCACTTCGGCGACTTGCGTATCAATGATAATGAAAATAATGATGGACACACAATACCTACCGGGAATCGAACCATGCCCCCCTTGCGTGGTAGGCGGTAACGCAACCGCTGCGCTACGGAGGCGGACAGTTCTCTCAAAATTTAGTGAGAAGCATGTAGAGAGAACCACTTAACATTTTTCTGAGGTACATTATTTACATTTTTCAATATTGCGAATTTTTTTACTTTCATTATCTGAGGTGCTAATATCAGACATAATACACATACGTCTGAACTTCTTAATATAGGGCAGCTAGTTTTTATAACGTTTGTTTCTTGATCATTACGACTCCTAGCTATAAGATGCATCTCCGTTTTCTATTTACAAGGTATTTTTATCTCTTTAGTTAGCCACGGCTTTTTTGGATGGTTTCTTAAAATTATGTTTGACTATTTTCTTAGGGAAACTGTTTTCACAAATGTATCATGAAAAAGGTTAAATTTTAAATTAGTATTAAGTTCCCTGTACACCTCATCCCAGTCTGTTCCAAGCTTTCCCAGAATTTGCTGTTGTTAAATCGTTAATTTAATGCACTGTTTTGGAGAACGTTTCCATTACTGTACGGAGTTATGTCATATTCAGGGTAGAAGTTTGTTGTGTTTCCTTAATGAAAGCTGCTTCCGCCTCGTTGCCAGAGCTCCCCATTATCTTTTACTGATTGTTCTCGAGCACTGTTGTGCATATCACTCATGACTGTTCCTGCACAGGGCCAAACGACCATAAGGTTATCACGTTTCTTTCTCGTTCCTTGAGTTCGCCTGTTGCGAAAAGGACTACGAGCTTTTTTATAGATGAGGAGTTCCACAAGACCCAGAAATCCTTTGCCCGTCCAAGCTCAGCGTTTACTGGTGTTTTTTACCAGGCGATGAAAGTAAAGGCAAAGGATACGTGTATATTCGAATAAACAACAAAGGAAGGAGGGGAGGTTAGAATGCTGTTTGAAGCAGTGCATAAGTAAACAAGTGGCACAAGAGGAACGATACAGAAGTTTGGCCATAACGTCGGAAAAATGTAACGACAGTGAAGATAAAACTTGCAGTAAGGCGAAAAGATGAAAACAAAGTAGTAGAAATTGGGCTGTGCCAATACACAGGGAGTTCGGAAATCCCCGTTACAAACTTCTAGTATTTGTAGAGGGGAGTGAGTATATACTATTTTGAACAGGAACCCATGTCCGAAACGTCATCCGACGATGATACGGAGCGTCGAACGTATACGTGCCGCCGTCTGAAAATGCATGTAGAGAGCGGTCCCATGATGATGATTCCAACTTTCTAGGAAGATGGATAAATGTATCAATTTAAGAGTCACTGTTTCCGAAACTAACGAATCGAAATTGATAAGCGAAAGTCGTTCTGACACCTGTGACAGTGGAATACATGTACTGCTACTACTTTTGATAAGAATTTACGGTATGCATCTGTTAAAGGTGGTGTATGGAACAAAAGAAGGAAAAAGTGCACAGTAAACACGGGTTCTACAATGTATACCTCAGGAGCTAAGAGCACTTATTAATCTCCTCTATTGAACGAGTGCTCGTATCTCTTAAGGTATGCAGTCCACAGGCCGTTTTATACTGGATATTTTTTCTTTGTTTTGGTCCATACTACCACCTCTGAAACAACACTACCGTCAGAGGTCTCAAAATGATTTTCACGTTTAACTGTGGAGTTGTTCGTTTTCGAACCAGGAACCCTCACCTCAAATTGATACATTTATCCTTTATCCTAGGAAATTTGTAATATCATCATGGAATAAATCGGTATATACATAATTTAAAGACGCCGGCGCCTGTAACTTTGACGCTCTGGAGCAACGTTGGATAACGTTTGCGGCCTTGGATTCCTATTCAAAATAATATGTCCATTCTACTACATTTTAGTATAAAATAATATGTACTAACTCCCCTCTCAAAGTCCTAGAAGTCTGTAAAGCGAATTTCCGAACACCCTGTGTATTCCGAAGAAAGACGAGCAGTGTAAGAATTCGTCTTACTTTTATTTTCTTTCTTGTAGTCTCTGATTTTACCTGCAGCTTCCTTTCCCGAGATTTATTAATGTCTGACAACACAAAACAGCGTTTGCGATATGTAAATAGGACTAAAATTGTCTTTCAGTCCATTTCAATAAACGAAACGTCAGTTTTTTTGCTTGGTAAGACAGAGAAAAGGCGAGCTTCAGCAAATTTAACCGTTGTCTTCCGTAATGCATGGCTTCTTCGCGTTTGCCATGCGTATAGTACCTACAGTGCCAAATATTCAGCGTTTCGACAATTTAATACAAAAAAAAAAAAATGTTAAAATGGCTCTGAGCAATATGGGACTTAACTTCTGAGGTCACCAGTCCCCTACTACTTATAACTACTTAAACCTAACTAACCTAAGGACATCACACACATCCATGCCGAGGATTTGAATCTGCGACCGTAGCGGTCGCGCGGTTCCATACTGTAGCGCCTAGAACCGCTTGGCCACCTCGGCCGGCCAATCTAATACAACGTTTAACTGTAAAGAAGGCATTTACTAACTTCACCAGTGTGTAAATATCGTCTATTGGCGACTTAGTCATTGAGGAAGCGTGGGGAAGGAATCTTGCCGTATACGAGTTTTAGAGAAATCTCGGAAAAAGTTATCTAGATGACTGGACAATCATTTGATCCGATGTCCTCCCTAATTAGGAGTCGTTTCCTTAAACACTTGACCATCTCATCTCTCTCGGTTCTGCGTTACAGAGACCGCGATCATCAGTGTGGTCAGTGAAACCATTACGGTTGGCCGGCGGGTGAAAATCCGTAGCGTGCGTGAACACGGCGCACGGCGCAGGCCGTCGCCTCTCCTCTACCGAATCAATTTAACGTGCGGCCCGGCGCGCGCGAGGCATGCATTTTAATTTCGGTAGTCGGGCGAGCCTGGCCAGGCCAGTCCAGGCCCGGCGGCTGGAGTGGACCTGGAGCTGGAATTGGGTGGGGCACAGAGCCACGTGCCGCCCTGGAGCCGCCCCCGCGTGCGCAGGCGACGGCATCACCGGCGACAGCCAGGGGCAGACCTCAACCAGAGACGATCACTTCCGAGCACATCAGGTATCTGTATGGTGCTAAAATTGACACTTGACCCTACATAATGAAAAGTGTGAAGTAATCCCCAAGAGCGCTAAAAGGAATCCGTTAAATTTCTGTTACACGATAAACCAATCAAATCTGAATGCCGTAAATTGAACTAAATACCTAAAAATTACAATTATGAACAATTTGAACTAGAAAGAACACACAGAAAATGTTGTGGGGAAGGCGATCTCCTGGCAGAGCACTTGGAAAATGTGACAGATCTGCTAAAGGGACCGCCTACACTGAGCATGACCGTCCTGTTTTGGAGTACTGCTGCACGATATGAGTTGCTTGCCAGATAGGATTAAAGGAGTACGTCGAGAAAGTTCAAAGAACTGCAGCACGTTTTGTGTTATCGAGAAATAGGAGAGAGTCACCGACGTGATACAGGATTTGGGGTGTACATAATTAAAACACAGGCGTTTTTCGTTATATCGAGATCTTCTCACGAAATTCCAATCACCAGATATTTCCTCCGAAATGGAAAATATCTTGTTGACGGTAGCCCACGTAGGGAGAAAAGATCGTCAAAGTAAAATAAGATAAAACGGAGGTCGCACGGAGAGATACAGGTGTTTGTTTTTTCGCGCTCTGTTTAAGAGTGGAATAATATAGAATTAATGTGAAGGTAGTTCGATGATCCATCTGCTAGCCTCATAAGTGTGATTTGCATAGTAGCCTTGTAGATTTAGATGTAGTTTGAGAGCAACATTGTTTCTTTGTACCGTGTTAATCAAGCCGTACACCATCCGTTTCCTGGGACCTGTGTGTCTATGCAATGAGCAGGAGTTCATCCCTTAAAAATAACACACTGCCCGTGGATCTCCACGTGCCCTGCAAGACGTGCAGCGGCTTCCCCCGCCAGCACAATCTGCGGACTTGTCTGCAACCGACCACGTTTAGGATATGGTGGGACGGGAAGTGACTCGTCGACCAACACCTCTCACACAACTACGTGCACAGGTCGAGCAGTGGCATAACGTATTCCAAAGCAGTATTCGCCGTCTGTACGATCGACTGGATTCCAGAGTCAGTGCCTACATTGCCGCCCGTGGAGGCTGCAACGCCCAATAATATGGATGATTCAGAATGAGCTGTTATCTGGTACCTCAGAACCGTTCGATATCAATTTCTAAATGTAATCATTTCATGTATTCCATATGCACTGTTGCAGCAATAAATCTTAAGTGAATTGGAAGCCCCTAGTTTTTTTCCGGTAATGTATGATACTGACAGATAGCTGAAGTTATGAAACGTCCTCTTAGAACAATTATACAAGACTGTGCTTAAACTGACGCACAATATTTTTAGCGCAACGCAATCTTTCAAAAATCCCTACAAAGGATGGCCCTGACTAACGTTAACCTATACGTTTCACAAATCACTTACCTCACAAAAATCTTGGTTACTCGAACTACTGCAATACAGCGAGCGCCACTACTGCCGGCGAAATAAAAGATTCAAACTACTGAAGGCACTAACTACTGATAGGTATAGTTAGCAAATGAAAGATTTTGATAGAGAGCAAACAATGTATTTACCTTAATATCATCAAAAGTCATAATGTATATAGCAGTTCATGACATCCAGTCTTACAAATTTCAAAACTCCGCCATCTCTCTCCCCGCACCCATCACTACTGGCGGCTCACCTCCAACTGCGCAACGCTACGCGCTGTTAACATCCAGTTGCCCAACACTACAATGGCAGACAACAATGTAAACTAGCCACAGACTGCACACAGCACAGCCAGTGATTCTCATATAGAGCGCTACGTGGCGTTACCAATATAAAAGCCTAAAGAGCCTACTTACAAAGTTAGTAACTGGCTTATTTACAGTTATACAACGTATTAAACTCTCGAGACTTTGAATATTTGATATTGTTGGTAGTAAATAAGATAGCAAATGTGAAATAACGTTTCAGTATGGCAAACAGTGTTAACAGTTGCTGAAGCAAGCCTCTTCACTATGTTACCGAGTAAACGTGTTGCTTTAACGCTGAAGTTTCAGTTACTCTAATGGAATGAAGGGCAATTTTTTCAGTCTTATCTACACCTCACACGCGAAAATTTGTGTTGTAAGACAATAAATCTCGGGAAAGGAAGCGACAGGTGCAAGCAGAGACGAAAAAAAAAGTGAAATAAAAGGTAAGATGAATTCCTACATCGCCCCATAATTCTCCTTTATGTAAAGTGTCCTAGCCTTATTTGTCCACTTTGTTCGCATATTTTCTCGTTACTGCTAGGTTATATCTTCGCTGTTGTTTCATATTCCACACACGACATTGTAGCGAAGTTAGTGTACAGCTGTACCTGCTCCTGTACCTCTCGTGAAATTCCCAGTGCTTCTGTCAGCTTTCTACATTATCTTTACTCCTCAACTTTCATTTTTCAGTTATTTATCATTCCCGCTGATATTAAAGAAACCCTATGAAATCTCGTTTAAGGTTCAACATGGGAAAGGCGTGCCCGTTCTCAGTCTGCTGTTACTTTACACAACGTCAGAATTCACCTTCGGTAAAAAAAAAAAAAAAAAAAAAAAAAAAAAAAAAAAAAAAAAAAAAAAAAAACGGCTCTCTGCAGTCAACCTACGTACCTTTCGCGAATGCGAGACGTAGTTAACTGGTTTTTCCTCCTTGTTGTAGTTTTGGTCCCCTGTGCATATTGGTCCACTGAAGAAGGTACCTTCTCTTCGGCAATCCACGATATTTTAAAATATACTCAAGAGCCAAAGAAACTGGTACACCTGCCTAATATCGCGGATGGCCCCCACGAGCACGCGGAATGCAGCAGCACGACATCGTATGGGCTCGATTAATGTCTGAAGTAGTGTTGGAGGGAACTGACACCATGAATCCTGCAGGGCTCTCCATAAATCTGCAAGAGTAAGAATACGTCTGAACACCTTGTTGCAAGGAACCCCAGCTATGCTAAAAAATGTTCATGTCTGGAGCGTCTTATGACCAGCGGAAGTGCGTAAACGCAAAAGAATGTTCCTACAGCCACTCTGTAGCAATTCAGGACTTGTGGGGTGTCACATTGTCATAATGGAATCGCCCAAGTTGTCGGAATGCAGCCGGCCGGTGTGGCCGTGCGGTTCTAGGCGCTTCAGTCTGGAACCGTGTGACCGCTACGGTTGCAGGTTCGAATCCTGCCTCGGACATGGATGTGTGTGATGTCCTTAGGTTAGTTAGGTTTAAGTAGTTCTAGGGGACTGATGACCACAGATGTTAAGTCCCATAGTGCTCAGAGCCATTTGAACCATATGTCGGAATGCACAATGGACATGAATGGATGCAAGTGACGAGACAGGATGCTTATGTACGTGTCATCTGTCAGAGTCGTATCTAGACGTATCAGGGGTCCTATATCACTCAAAGAGCCTCCACCAGCTTGGAAAGTCCTTTGCTGAAATTCAGGATCCGTGTATTAATGAGGCTGTTCCACATCCGTATACGTCCATTCGCTCGATACACCATGAAACGAGACTCGTTCGACCAGGCAACATGTTTGCAGTAATTAACAGTGCAATGTCGATGTTGACGGGCCCAGGCGAGACGTTAAGCTTTGTGTCATGCAGTCATCAAAGGTACACGAGTGGGCCTTCGGCTCTAAAAGCCAATATCGATGATGTTTCGTTGAATGGTTCGCATACTCACGACTGTTGATGGCCCAGTATTGAAATCTGCAACATTTGCGTAAGGATCGGACTCCTGTCACGTTGAAGGATTCTCTTCAGTCTTCGTTGGTCCCGTTCTTGCCGGATCTTGCTTCGGCCCCAGCGATGTCCGAGATTTGATGTTTTACCGGATTCCTGATATTGACGGTACACTCGTGAAATGCTTGAACGGCAAATTCCCCACTTCATCTCGGAGATGCTGTGTCCTCTTTCTCGTGCTTCGTCTGGAAAACCATGTTCAAACTCACTTAAATCTTGATAACCTGACATTGTAGCAGCAGTTAGCGATGTAACAACAGCGCCTGACACTTGTCTTATATAGGGATTGCCGATCGCAGCGACGTATTCTGCCTGTTTACATATTTCTGTATTTGATTACGCATCCCTAAACAAGTTTCTTTGGCAATTCAGTGTAACTTAACTGTATACTTCAACATTTAAAGTCGCAAAATGTTGACTCAACGTGGCCGTAAGTGACGTTAAGTGCGGCTACGGTACGTATCTTTCAAATGATGTAATTGTTGCTGATGATGATGGTGCTGGCGTGGATAGAGTAGAAACAGTCATGTGAAGTGGTGAGGATCATCTACGATATTAAACGGTGACCAGAATTATACATTAAAGAGAAGGATGGGGCTATGTATAGCGAAATGACCTTGGGTGTATAGATTGGAGAAACTTACCTCGAAGAGAAAGTTGCGAGGCTTTATTCAATTGAGTAGCATCTTGCTGATTAGTGGGTGCGGGTGCATAAATTTGGATGAACTTCGTTGAGCTAATAAGAGCACAGTCTTATTTCATCTGGTTGTTCTGGTTAAAATGGTTGTTTTACTAGATAGAATGAACAAGAATTAATCTCTAGGAAGTTTTGTAGGTCACTGTTGTCTTGAGACATGTATTTCTATTTTACATAAAATTCATAAAATGAAATGATAAAACGATGAACCTGAAAAATACAAAACGATGAGAAGGAAGAAGTCTATTTAGACACTCATCAGGATTAGCTAAAGATTTCCGTAACAAAGATGCGACAGTTGAAGAGGAGGGCGGCAAGACTGGAAACTTCACACTAAGAGTTAACGCATTAATATACTTATCGGTCTGTATCTTACTCTGTGCATGATACAGCACAGTTACTTGATGGCGTGCTGTAGATATTCTAATCGAAGTTTGCATAATGCTTTTTGTCATCCTCGCCTTGCAGTGATATATTAACTATTTCGGGACGACTTTCCGGTTTTCTTGCTCCGGCCAAGATTTGCCATGTTATTTCCTCCTCATTTGATACTATCCACTTCAGTCATAACATCCGTAACAGTAGCCGGTTTCAAGTGATTCCAATTTATCTTCAGTTTCCCATTTCACTCCTGTATAGTGTTTCACCCTTTATATACAAAGTTAAAAGTTCTTCCTCTTGTGTACGTCAGTACAAAGAAAGCTGTCGTTGCCTGAATGAGATTATTACATTTACCTAACTTCTATCGTGTCACGCCTTTTTTTTCTTTATACCATTTTCTTTCAGTCCTTTTACTACATTTGCCCCAATTGTTACGTTAAGCGTATCTTCAGAACTCTACACTACGGATTCTTATAATCGGCAGAACGCAAACGGTTGATGAAATGCAAGTCATTTCCTCTATCAAAGAGCGTATAGCGGTAATGAGACGTTCTATACTATCTGTGATACTAACTGTGGCGGGGGAGCAAGTTAACTGTTATCCAAACACCCAAGTCTACTTTTATAGTATATGCCACCAACTTTTTTCCTTACGTTTGAAAACAGTCTCTTTAACCGCATTGTAAGGCACGTGTGCGTAATCGTATTCGTAAGACTTTTCGTGTTGAGCTAAAGCAGAGAAACATCTCGTATTACCGTACAGAGTTGTTCACGCTGAAAGCTGCCCCTCGCGTGGGCTCGGTGCTGGCGCAGTAGCATCACTTAGCCCCGCCCAGCACGGTAACATTTTTGTCCTTCCTTTTTTTTTCTATTTGCAGCGCGTACACTGTGGCGGTTGCCTACTGAAAGGACGCACCTGAATTACGGCACCGGGTCTGCGCGGAGCGTCACCTTTTAATTACTAGAGGTCGCCATGTCGTCTCTTTTTAGAGCTGAAACGCTCAGGTAGCCCGCTCTACACCCTTTGGAGAGACGGGCGCAGTGCTCTGCCAATGTACACCGCGGCTCTACTACCCCCCAGAAACGGTTCCATATTCTGGTTGCCCGGGAATCTTCTTACGGAAACGCGAGCTTAGGTTGTGACACAATAGATCGCGTGAACCTGGGCAGAAAGTTCGATAATGGAACTGGTTTTACGTTTTCATAAAAATTTGCTGTGAATGCTTTGACTGGTCACCCCAGAGAAATTCAGTTCCCTGAAGTAAATCAGCTTACTATTTTTAAGGCACTTATTGACTTTGTGTGATTTGTTTGAATGAATTTTATTGTTTTTAAAAGCATCTACTCCGTCCCCAAGAGCGTTAAAGATCCATATTCTGTGCAGTTAAAATACTGACAGTTGAGCAACTGCTCAAAGCTCTTAAGATATGCGTTTTAGATCCCATGTTTATTAGACTTTATTTTTTACCTTCCTACCACTTCCCAAAGAGTCTGCAGTACAAGAGGTTACTTACGCAGCATCAAAGAGGAATAACGGCATATAGCTCTTAAGGAAAGTATATTGCGGTCCATGTTTACTATACTAATTTGTTTCGAACTGTCGTTCCTTTCATATCCCTCAACACGACCTTGTCCTACGGGCCAAGACAATTGGATCCCTTAATATAGACTTCGTCAGCTTCCTTAAACTACATTACAGAATGACACTTACGTGTGACGCGTTCTGTGTGTTGATGATGCCCAGCGTCAAGGGAACTTCACTGTAACATAAAAACACACTAAAAATCCTCATAAAATCGTCAGCACTGACCCTTGTTCTTCTACAGATATTGGGAAATGCCAAATTAATCTTATTTATTGGGTTTAAGGTAATCTACCCAGTAGAAACCCTCACATGCTAACAATAGTTGTTGATGATGACATTCATGTCGGTGCTGCAATCATTATTACTGTTATTTTGTAACTATAGCATAAATAAGTGAATTTGTTAAGTTACGTATCATTAGCTTAAATAGCAAATAATTTATAATTATCTGTGCAGAATCTGATAAATAATAAAATAAATTTTATGGAGGCTCATAAGGAATATTGATAACTCACGTGTGAAGCCCAAGAGAGCCAGCATAGAGTTGGGAGTTATTAAGTGTTGAACTCAGTATTACCAGGAACAACGCCTCAGCGGCTTTCGAACAATATTGACAATATTAGGCAACTAAATTTCTGAGAAAGGTAATATTTCAGTTAACACAGAATTATTTTGCTTTCTTCGCTCGGCTCCAAACTGTAACAACTAGAACCGCACGGCCACTCCGGCCGGCTTTCTTTTGATGATTATCAATGAGCGGTTCATGTATATTTCTCTGAAAGAATTAGAGGTTTTGTCTAGTAATTTTCTTTTATCTCCCACATTTAAATGTAAAGCTGGCTTTTCGAGTAATGATCCATGTGGAGACGAGGACTATACAGTCAATTACCAGAGGAGATGGTAGTTGGGCAAAGGGAAGTCCAGTTGAGAATATTTCGATAAGAGTTTCCAGCTCCTTGAAACCATGGGAAAACTCCCGAAAGCATTAGTGTGGTGGAGCATGCGACCTATTTTAAATGTATTTATGTGGGTATGGTGTTTGTTCTTTCGGACACCATTGATGACCTGCAGCCGTCTAGAACGAAATTAGAATTGTATATTAATACCTTCAGCTGCTGATGGGCGTTGATATATATCAACGAAGACAGTTGAAAATGTATGCCCCTATCGGGACTCGGACCCGAGATCTCCTGCTTACATGGCAGACGCTCTATCCATCTGAGCCTCCGAGGGCACAGAGAATAGTGCGACTGCAGTGACTATCTCGCGCACGCCTCCCGCGAGACCCTCATTTTCACCCTATATGTCCACACACTACATTCGTAGTGTTCCTCCCCAACACACACAATACTCGTGGAAGACATTCTTACCAAGTCCCGTAAGAGTTCGCGTAGTATGTATCCATGGCCTATATTGCCAGATATATATGCTTATATGGATATGGTGTCTGTTCTCTCGGGCATGTCCGAGCAGGTAGCAGGTAGCTCCAAAATATTTTCTGAAACCAGAAAGAACTTACGTGTCCATGTAGAGATAAAACAGTAAATCGGAAGAAACATCTCGTTTGGATATACACCCTAAGTCGTATTTCAAAATTCTGTATTTGTACATCAGGTATGTTGTTTCGTGCAGGTTTCTTTAATACAACAAAATACGTAGGATGTGGCTACTTAAATTGAAACAGACGAGTCTGAAGCATATGTGGACGCAACGAAGGTCAGTCTCGCATTCAGAAGGACGGCAGTTCAAATCTTCTACATCTACAATTATACTCCGCAAGCCACCCAGCGGTGTGTGACGGAGGGCATTTTACGTGCCACTGTCATTACCTCCCTTTTCTGCTCCACTCGCGTATGGTTCGCGGGAAGAACGAATGCCGGAAAGCTTCCGTGAGCGGCTCCTCTCTAATTTTACATTTGTCATCTCCTCGGGAGGTATAAGTAGGGGGACGCAATATATTCGATACCTCATCCAGGAACGCACCCTTTCGAAACCTGGACAGCAAACTACACCGCTATGCAGAGAGCCTCTCTTGCAGAGTCTGCCACTTGAGTTTGCTAAACATCTCCGTAACGCTATCACCTTACCAAATAACCCTGTGACGAAACGCGCCGCTCTTCTTTGGATCTTCTCTACTCCTCTGTCAACCCGACCTGGTACGGATCCCACACTGATGAGCAATACTCAAGTACAGGCCGAGCGAGTGTTTTGTAATCGACCTCCTTTGTTGATGGACTACATTTTTTAAGGACTCTACCAATGAATCTCAACCTGGCACCCGCCTTACCAACAATTAATTTTATATGACCATTCGACTTCAAATCGTTCCACGCGCACACTCTCGGATATTCTACAGAAGTAACTGCTACCAGTGTTTGTTCCGCTATCATATAATCATACAATAAAGGGTCCTTCTTTCTATGTATTCGCAATACATTACATTTATGTTAAGCGTCAATTGCCACTCCCTGCACTAAGTGCCTATCCGCTGCACATCTTCCTGCATTTCGCTGCAATTTTCTGTCTCTCGGGTATCCACATTTTAGTTTTCCGTGATTCCCCTGTATTGCTTAGGGCGTATACCGCGGTGGTGTCCGTGAACGAGACGTGCTCGACATCCTACCTCAATGCAAGTGGTGGTGGTGGTTAGTGTTTAACGTCCCGTCGACAACGAGGTCATTAGAGACGGAGCGCGAGCTCGGGTTAGGGAAGGATTGGGAAGGAAATCGGCCGTGCCCTTTCAAAGGAACCATCCCGGCATTTGCCTGAAACGATTTAGGGAAATCACGGAAAACCTAAATCAGGATGGCCGGAGACGGGATTGAACCGTCGTCCTCCCGAATGCGAGTCCAGTGTGCTAACCACTCAATGCAAGTCGTGCTTCCTCTGTAATTACCACGTGAATATACCGCATAGGGTTTGTACATCATGTTCGTTATCAGTCGTATTTGAAGATAACCTAGCTGCTACACTGTGGCCCGCACAGGCAGCGAGAGGTCTGCCGTGGAGCGTGAAGTGGAAGAGCGCGCGGGTCGCGTGGGCGGGTACCGCCGGTCGGACCCACCCGGCGCGGCGGGGCAGCGCGGGCCAGCGACGTGATGCGATGTGGATGCGTCGCGCGCGGCCCGCCGTATAGTGGCGCGGCTCGGCGCGGAATTTCAATTTACCGTCTATTGATTGCAACAACAGCGCCGTCACATTCAGCGACAACGACAAAGCCGTAAGCGGCGGCCGCCGCCGCTGCTCGTTGTTCCTGAAAATTGCCTCCACGCGTCTTTCCACGCGGAAACGTCGGCCCAGAAGAGAGACACAGAGACTACCTTGTTTTTCTTGCGCCTTTGCGCTCTGTTTGGTTAGTTCCAGCACCGAGCCAGCGCGCAATCTCGAATGGTTTTCGGGACACTAAACGCAGTTACTGTTGTCCAAATACGCCGGGATGAATTTAAAGCAAGTACTGCCGTATTCCTCCCTCCCTCCCTCTTTCTCTCCCCCCTCTCTCTCTATCCCTCCCCTCTCTCTCTCTCTCTCTCTTCCTCTCTCCGTCTCTCTCTCCCTCTCTCCGTCTCTCTCTCCCTCTCTCTCCCTCTCTCTCTCTTTCTCTCGCATGTGTAGAATATGCCAGACAAGAATAAACAAGATGTTGCCATCTTAATTTAGAGAACGTCCAAAACATTATGGCCACTGCCCAGCACGACGATGGATACCGCCCGTTGACGTTGCGGGCACGTAACACGTGGCGCTATTCATGTCTTTTTTTTAACTTTCATTCCTTCACCAGATGGGTGTAGGCGGGCTCATGGAGGGCTTAATTCCCTTTGAAGCCTCAGCGTAGACTATGTGTTAGATTAATCCTATTTTTTTTACTTATGCTACTTTTTTTCCTGGATGGGGAAATACAGAACCTCGGCGTACACCTTACAGCTTACCCCCTAAAAACTCATCCAGGGTCGGGTATCGTTCCTACTTATTTTGACTTCTTTGTGGTCTTTTGTTTGATATTTCGTTATTTTGTAGGTGTTGTGGTAGCTGTTTTCCTCCTGTAATTTATTCTAGTTCATTGTGTTTTTCGCGATAAATTTTCTCTGTCGCTATTGCTGTTAGTTCTGGTGGAAAAGGATACTTGTATTTTGCTAGGTTCAAATGGTTCAAATGGTTCTGAGTAGTATGGGACTTAACATCTGTGGTCATCAGTCCCCTAGAACTTAGAACTACTTAAACCTAACTAACCTAAGGACATCACACACATCCATGCCCGAGGCAGGATTCGAACCTGCGACCTTAGCAGTCGTGCGGTTCCGGACTGAGCGCCTAGAACCACTAGACCACGGCGGCCTGCTGTATTTTGGTAGGTTCAGTTGGAATGGTGTTCTCATGATCAGTTCTTTGATGTTTTCGTTTGTCTGTATTCTGTCGTCGCTATATGACGCCTGCTGTTTTATTAGTCTCTCTTCCATAGAATCCGTTGCAAGAGTGGTGTGTAGCGTCGAAGTTGGTTCATATTGTTCTTAGCATTCTTCTGTTTGTCGATTTGATTCTGTTGCATTATGTAGTGTTTCCCCTCCACGCTATTGCTGCGTTCTCTACGATTGGGCTTAGGAACATTTTGTAAATGTGTAAGAATATTTGGGTAACGGCTCCTCCGTTTCTGTGTTGTAACATTTTGATTTTAGCGAGTTTTGTGCTTACTGTGCATATTTTTTGTATTGCATTCTTCTCCCAGTTTAGTAGGTTGTCGAGTTCGAGTCCCAGGTATTTTGCGTTTTCTTTGGTTCTACATTTTGTCCCTAAAGTGTTATTTGCATATTGTCCGGATTTTGTTGTTTGTTTTGAACAAGATTTCTGTGTTGTATTATTAATAGTTGAGACTTCGCCGGATTTGGGGGTGTCCTCCACGTTGTCATCCATTCTTCTAGAGTCTTGAGAAATCTATTGGTTTTGTTTGAGATTAATTCTGTTATTGGGGTGTGGCACAGAACGTCTTGTCATTTGCGTATAGTGCTGACTCTTCATTTAGGCCGGTTGGTTTTGATATGTCGTAAGTGTAGATGTTGTAAAGAGGTGATGATACCTTCCTTGTGATACTCCTGCTCGCGGCTTCAATTTCTCGGATGTATTCTCACCTACTCTTAGTCTTATGTTCCTCTCGGTGATCATGTTTTTCATTAGTTTTACTATCTCTATTGGTATTTTGAATTTTTTTTAATTTGCTTAGGAGCCCAGAGTGCCAGACTTTATCGAAAGCTCTTCTATATCGAGCAGTAATGCTGCTGCTACATTTACATTATTTATTGCTTCTGTGCAATTGCTTGTTAGTCTGAATATGCGATCTACTGTACTTCTGTTTTTCCTGAAACCAGTTTGTTCGTCTGGTAGGATGTTTCGTTTATCTACGAATTTTTGTATCCTGTTGGTGAGTATGGCTACGAAGGTATTTCCTATTACCGGAAATAGTGTTATGTGGCGGTACGACTTTGGATCCTGTTTAGGTTTGTTTTGTTTTGGTATCATTATGACTTGTGCATCTTTCCAGTGTTTTGTCTTTTTTTGGAGTTTAGTGGCGGCGTTGAAGAGTTTCCTAAGGGGTGGTACGATGATCTGCGGAGATATGAGCCTGAGGTGTTCTCGTGTGATCTGGTCACCCCGTGGGGCAGTGACTTTTCCGCTTCATATCGCAGTCTGTATTTCGATACTCGAGATATGGTTGATGATCGATGTCTGGTACTCGTCGTAGGTTGTTTGCTGCGTTTCCTCTAGTGCGTACCTTCCTTGTCTCTCCTATTTCGTTTTATTTTTTCTATTGAACTTGGCTCCTTCAGGGTGGGTGTATATTTCTTTTAGAGCGTTCATGAACACGTTTGCTTTGGGCTGTTTACATGTGCTGTGCTCCATAGACGATAAGTGGTGATTCTTACTCCTGATTTTGATGCGTAATTAGTTTGAATTTCCGCCAGAAGTCTGCAGAATTTTTCGGGTCTGAGCTCTGCATGTTGTTGTCTAGTGTTTTGGCCCTATATGCTCTCAGGAGATATTTCACCTGCTTGTTTAGCTGACTCCACTCGTATTTTATCGTGGGATCCCGGTTTCTTTTGAACTGTGTGTATATTTTTCTTTTTTGTTTTATTATGTCAAGGATGTTTCCAGGGATATTCTTCCTTCACTCCGTTATTATCCTTGTTGGGTCGCTGTTTTCTATCGCGTTGCGGATTACTGTCGTATTGTGTTCATTTATTTCCGCCATTTCGTTTTCGTCTTTGATTTCTTCTTTTGAGATTGTTAAGTTTTGTGTAATACGGTTGATGAACTTCGTTTTGTCTAGATATTTTTTATATTTGTATGCTTTCGTTGTCGGCTTTGTACGTTCGGGATTTATTATCGTCGTCGTGGTGAGGTCTCCTATGTGTCTCGCTAGTTTAGTTGTGTGGAGAATATGATCTGGTATTGACCCTCTCAGATGGATTATGGCTTGTCGTGACAGTAATAGGTATCTGACTGAACAAGATATTATTTGAGGCGTACTCGGGCGCAACGGACTGCGAGTAAGCAGCTTTATCGCTGACGCTCTCTTTATAAGTTGAACTAAGAGTGCTTTGCTTCGACGTTAACTATTGTATCTTATCTTAATGAATATAGACGAATGTATTACGGATTAAGAGAGACGGCATTGTTGCGAGACTGCCATCTTGGCATTTTTTTATTTTGTGCGAGAGTAATAAGCCAATAAACCAATTTCTCGGCACCGTGAAGAAAAGTGTATTGCGTAAAATGTCCTCCTCCTTATGGTTTCGCTTTTTCAAATATTTGTGCATGCATGCGAGACATTTCTTTGGACTGTGGAAGCTCGAACCTGCAAACTCTATGCGGTCATTAATTTAAAGACTTTTAAGCAAATCCATCTCGACGGGCAGGCTTCCATAGAGAGGAGAATTGGACCGTAGTTAACGTAGACTAAGGTTCCTACAGATTCAGCACGCAGTTCGACGACCGACAGAGACATCGAGTAAGGCTTACAGTCAGCGCACACCAGCAGATATCTGGTCTACCATGCACAGTCTATAAGAGAATGAGTTGTGATGAATTGGAAGAAATGCATTGAGAAGCTATAAGAAAAAAGTTTGAAAAAATTAGTGTACAATGAAGAATAATTATTCTGAAAGAGCATATGAACAAAACAGTAGAGTTTAAGGACAACAGGTATAGATAGGACGTTTTGGGAATAATGATGAGCTAAGGAAGATCTCCAAGAAGTAAAGTGAGAAATGTCTGAGTACGTTCTGTTTTGCTCAGCTGTTTGAAAATCAAATAACGAAGAGGTTTTCCAGCACTCTCATTTATAAATTTTTCTAAGGGATGTTTCAAATCCCCTGAACATGAACGTCGTCTAGTGAGATTTGTTTGGTTATTTATTCATTTCAAAGACCTAAACTCTTTTCTGGGAGACAGTAAATACTTAAGAACTAATTCCTTGAATCAGTAATAATAATAATAATAATAATAATAAAAGCAGTTCATCAAAGTTAGTTTTTGTCTCTGAAAGGAAATTTCAACACAGATCTTCATACAGGATTCAGAGTGAAATAATGAGTCCCCTCATGAATCATTTCATCTCAAAAACTTATGACAATTTACTTTTCACGTGAGAGGAAGTTACACGCGGTAACAGTAGTACGCAAGTGCAGCAGACATAGACGGGCGATTAGTGAACATGTGGCCTGCAGATGAGGAAATCCATTGAGATAAGTAGTTTTGACAAAGGGCTGATTGTTATCAGGCAGAGCTGTGAACGAGTATCTCGAAAACGGCGAAGCTGGTCGAATGTTCACATGCTACTGTTGTGGGCATCTACGAAACGAGGCCGGACGACTGTAATATTACCACCAGGCGCTGAATTGTTGGACGCCCACGACTCTTCACACAACATGGAGTTCGGAGGCTTGTCTGCTCTGTAAAGTAGGACAGTGGTAGTTTGTGGCGTCTCTGCCGAAAAAAACACAATGCTGGTGCATGCACAAGTGTTTCGGAGCACGCCGTTCATTGTACGTTGTTGAACATGGAGCTACTCAGTAGACCAACCCTACGTGCTCACATGCTGACCCATCGATTGCACTGGGCACAGGGCCATCGGGAGTAGATTGTCGGTAAATGTAAACGTGTCAACTCTTTGGGTGAAGCACATTTTTGCTACGCTTGGTCGATGGTCGTTTCCATAAACGTCGCCACCGAAGCGAACGGCTCATGGAAACGTGCAGAGCGCCACGGACGCAGGCTTGTGGGAGCAGTATAACGCTCTGGGAGACATTTATTCTGCGCTTTCTTGGGGCTTGTGGTAGTAATCGAGGACACGCTGACAGCTCCGAACCACATGCGTCCCCTCATGCTTGATGTTCATCCGAAATTGTACTGAATGCTTTCTCAGAAAATTACTTTGACTGATTAGTTCATGTGTCCGCTCGAAGCGTAAATGTTTGCGAAAGCATACCTGACCTCTTAGCAGCAAATATTCGTTGACAAATATTGAGTGTTGTGATGAATACAGGGATTAGCGACAACAAGGTAATTTCCGCTAGGCTGAATACCGTAACACCTACAACCATCAAAAAGAAACGCAAAGTATATCTATTTAAAAAAGCTAATAAAAATTATCTTAACGCCGTTTTAAGAGACAGTCTTCACTCCTTCCATTCTGATCATGCAAGCGTAGAAAAGTTGTGGAATGATTTTCAAAGAGATAGTATCGACAGCAATTGAGAGATATATACCACATAAATTAATAAGTGATGGTACTGATCCCCCAGGGTGCACAAAACGGGTCGGTTCACTGTTGCAGAAGCAGCGAAAAAAGGATGCGAAATTTAAAAGAACGCAAAATCCTCAAGATTGGAACTTTTTGCAGAAGTTCGAAACATAGCGCGTGCTTCAATGCGATATGCTTTTAATAATTTCCACAACGAAACTCTGTCTCGAAATCTGACAGGAAACCCAAAGAGATTCTGATCATATATAAAATACACCAGTGTCAAGACGAGATCAGAACCTTCACTGCGGGATAACAACGGTGAAGTCACTGATGACAGTGCCACTAAAGCAGAGTTATTAAACACGTTTTGGCGAAATTCCTTCACCAAAGAACTGACGAGATGAGAGACATAGAAGTAGATATCCTCGGTTCACTTAATAAAGGCAAGACTTCCGTTCCAGACTGTATACCAGTCAGGTTCCTCTCAGAGTACCCTGATACAATAGCTCCATATTTAGCAATTACATATAACCGCTCGCTCACAGAACGATCCGTACCTAAAAGCTGCAAAATTGCTCAAATCACACCAATACCGAAAAAGGGAAGTAGGAGTGATCCGCAGAATCACAGGCCTTTATCACTAATGTCGATTTGCAGTAGTGTTTTAGAACATATACTGTATTCGTACATTATGAAGTACCTCGAAGAAAACGTTTTATTGACACATAGTCAGCAAGGATTCAGAAAATATCGTTGTTGCGAAACACAACTAGCTCTTTATACTCATGAAGTAATGAGTGCTATCGACAGGGGGTATCAAGTTGATTTCATATTTATAGATTTCCAGAAGGCTTTTGACACCGTCCCCCACAAGTGTCTTCTAACCAAGCTGCGTGCCTGTGGAATATCGCCTCAGTTGTGCGACTGGATTCGTGATTTCCTGTCAGAAAGTTCACAGTTCGTGGTAATAGACGAAAAGTCACCGAGTAAAACAGAAGTAATACCCGGTGTTCTCGGATGTGTTATAGGCCATCATTTGTACCTGATCTATATTAACGACATAGGAGACAATCTCAGTATACGTCGTAGATTGTTTGCTGATGATTCTGTCATTTACCGTCTTGTAAAGTCATCAGATGACCAAAACGAATTGCAAAATGATTTAGATACGATATCTGTATGGTGCAAAAATTGGCAGTTGATCCAAAATAATGAGAAGTGTAAAGCTATACACATGAGTACTAAAAGAAATCCACTAAATTTCGATTACGCGATAAGTCACACAAATCTGAAGGCTGTAAAATCAGCTAAATACTTAGGGATTACTATTACAAGTAACATAAATTGGAACGATGACATAGATAATGTTGAGGGTAGAGCAAACCAAAGATTGTGATTCATTGGAAGGACACTTAGAAGGTGCAACAGGTCTTCTAAAGAGACTGCTAAAACCACGCTTGTCCGCCCTATTCTGGAATATTGCTGTGGGGTTGGGATTCGCATCAGGTGGGACTGACGGATGACACCGAAAAAGTACAAAGAAGGGCAGTTCATTTTGTATTATCGTAAAATAGGTGAGATAGTGGCACAGACATGATATTTGAATTGGAGTGGCAATCATTAAAACAAAGGCATTTTTCCTTGCGACGGGATCTTCTCATGAAATTTCAATCACCAGTTTTATCCTCCGATTACGAAAACTTTCTGTTGGCACCCACCTACATAGGGAGAAATAATCATCACGATAAAATAAGAGAAATCAGGGCTTGCACAGAAACATTTAAATGCTCGTTTTCCCCGTGCGCCGTTCGAGAGTGGAACGGTCGAGAGACAGTTTGAAGGTGGTTAACTGAACTCTCTGCCAGTCACTTAATTGTGAATAGCAGAGTAATCACGTAGTTGTAGATGTTCTCCCCTACGGCCATGTCTTCTTTCAGCAGTAGAATTGTTCGTGTCTCGGAACCAGAACCGTGCTACAGAGGTTTTAGGAGCATTACACTGAAACCACTTTGGTATCTCGGCGATTAAATTCGGCTGATGTAAAACCATTGGAACCCATCTGGGTCGCTAACGGGCGTCATCGCCTGGTACACGAACCAGGTGCTCGTTAGTTACGGGAATTACATGATTTAATGCCACATATCTCCACAAACCTTCCGACAAATTGTTGGATACCTAATACGTAGAGTCAGTGTTGTATTTCGTTCCAAAGAAGGAAAAACAAATTATTAAGCAGGTGGTCGTAGTGTTTTGGCTTATCATTGTATAACGTGTATGTTTTTTATGCACCTCATGGAGTTTAGAAATATACTGCATAAACACAACATGAGATCCTGCATCATAGTTCCACTAACACAGGCTGTCTAACGAGGAATAGGTGGAAGAATTCTAGCTTATTTTTGGTATTAAAAAAAGCGAGTGAGCTCTCCGTTTTCATTCTATGCAACATATTTAATATCTGCACAACGGATATTTTTCAAACAGAAGTCACTTGGGTGGTGACCAATCTGCTCAACCATCTGGAAATTGCTAGCAGAGTACAGAGCTAAAGATGCAGAAGATATTGAATTTTGGTAATATGATTCGCTAACGATTGTTTTGACAGTTGTGAAGATTTTGAGGTAATGTTGTCCCTGCATTTCTTGCCTGCGCGTAATTTATGACGGGTTCGGCAAAAGGAAGGTTTTAGTGGAATTTTTCTTTATTGATTTCTTAATTCGATTGTTCAGATGTGATAAGTCAAAGTTATCCTTAGGTTAGTTAGGTTCAAGTAGTGCTAAGTTCTCTGGGGCTGATGACTTCTGAAGTTAAGTCACATAGTGCTCAGAGCCATTTGAACGGTTCTTTTAAATAATATTTATGGAATATTCCGTCGTTTCTTGGGGGAACATAGACATATTAATGACTTGAATACAACGTACTAACTTTCCACATTGTTAATTCGTTATGAACGAACTTTCGGCTCCTTAGGCCATCGTCAGATAACTTCATGCGAAACAGATAGTCGACACAACTTCAGCTAGAATTCATAACTGTACAAAGGATGGTGTTCAGGGATATGTGACATTTATGACTATGTCGATACAAAACACAAGAATGATGTACTACCTAAAGAGACACTGTACAACCTCCTCCCACCTCGACTGTAAACTTGATTTTTCTGTGAGGTGAATGCAAAAGTTGGAAAACTCATCTAATTGTCTGGTGGTACCTGTTCACAAGCACAGTTCATCATCCACATACCTAGTCCAATGCTGTAATTTAGAACTTAGAGGCTCTTTACCTTAAAACGTTTGTTCAAAATTATCCACAAACATCTCAGCTAAAATGGGTGCAGTGGAGACCCCTTTGTTAACCCATCTGACTGACTGTAGAGAGAGTGTTGGAATGACACTTGCGTCACTCCTACACCCTATTGTGTAGTGGTTTTAATTCTCATTATTCTGATAATACAGACTGTTCCACTCGTAAGGAGTCCCGGGAAATGTCTTACAAAAATCATAATAAAAGAAACAATGACACCAAATTTATGCATGGGATACCATTATGGTTGAGAAATGATGTTACATTACAAGAGGTGCTGGAAGTAGCCTCTCAACCGTCTGAACACACAATTCAACAGGCCACTGAATATTTCTGAATATTACTGCCAGAGTACTGACTATGACTGCCTGTGAAACTTCCTGGAAGATCAAAACTGTGTACCGGACCGAGAATCGAACTCGGGACCTTTGCCTTCCGCGGGCAAGTGCTCTACCAACTGAACTACCCGGGCACGACTCACGCCCCGTCCTTATAGCTTTACTTCTGTCAATACCTCGTCTCCTACCTTCCAAAGGTCCCGAGTTCGAGTCTCGGTCCGGCACACAGTTTTAATCTGCCAGAAAGTTTCATATCAGCGCACACTCCACTGCAGAGTGAATATCTCATTATGTCTGCCTGTATTTGACGACACATGTTGTCGCGCAACTCGCCGATGGCGCGCGGCTCGTTCTTGCACACACCGCCACAGAAGAAAGTCAGCAGGGTCAAGTCATGTGATCTCTTGGGGAAAAATGATTACAATTGCCATACGCGCTTTAGACGTGTGGCATCTTGCCCAGTCTTGCTGGTACCAGTCAAGAGTCAGTTTCTCGTCATCCAATTGGTTCAGAATTTCGTGAAACTTGTGTCACCAGTGGAAAAAATTCGGCCCGATGATGCGCCGCTGTGATAAATCACGTGTGAGCATCCGCGATGAAATCCAGCACTCTCGCAGCCACGTTCATGAAAATACAGCGCCCTGTTGAACTGTGTATACAGGCGGGGGCAGGTCGTAAGGCTGGCGGGGCTCCCGCTTTTATGTACAAACAACAACACAATTAGTTACGTTACTTTACAGTATATGCTGAGGTGGCGCCCTCCCCATTCGTGGATTTCGTGCTCGCTTTACAACTTCGTTCACGAGCTTCTTATAACTTCTTTAGCATATTTTTTTCTCTCTTTATGTTTATTGTTATTTTCCTTGGTATTTTTTGGTGCTGGATTAGATACGTTATTTATTTCTTAATTACGTCCTCTACGTGACACTAACATCTGAAACGGCCATTTGCTTCATTTTATCAAGAGGCTATTCTACTGCCTTTGCAAGCACGAATTTTTTGCCACTCCTTCTCCCAACCATCTTCTGATAATATATTTTTGTCTTCCAATAAATGCACATTGAACACTTCTTTTTGGGACGTTGCTATCGATACTCCTGCATCTTCTACCTTTATCACTTTACCAACTTGACAATGAGATGTAATGATTTAATGTAATATTTTCTAATAATTATCACGGATGTTAAATACGTCATTTATTACGATAATAATCTGTTGTTGGTCTGTATCCCCTTGTCCATCAAATACATTTCGGAGCAACCTCTCCCCAGAAAAGTGTACTGGTTCTTCTAAACGACTTACGAAAACACGTTATTTAAGGACTGTACCACTACTATTTAGACCATCTTTGGTTCAAATGGCTCTGAACACTATGGGACTTAACATCTTAGGTCATTAGTCCCCTAGAACTTAGAACTGCTTAAACCTAACTAACCTAAGGACATCACACACATCCGCAGTTCCGGACTGCAGCGCCTAGAACCGCAAGACCACCGCAGCCGGCTAGACTATCTTTATTAATGTTGCCACTTTTTCTGTTATTGGGGCGCTGTTTACCCCTGCACTTAGATCGTCACGCAAAATTCGCTCTCAATTTTATTTGTTTTGTCAATCTGTCACAGGCACTGCTGGTAAGGAGCACCTGTTCTTTCCTTCCTTCTTTTGATGCATGCCGGCCGCGGTGGCCGAGCGGTTCTAGGCGCTTCACTCCGGAGCCGCGCGACTTCTACGGTCGCAGGTTCGAATCCTGCCTCGGGTATGGATGTGCGTGATGTCCTTAGGTTTAAGTAGTTCTAAGTTCTAGGGGACTGCTGACCTCAGATGTTAAGTCCCATAGTGCTCAGAGCCATTTGAACTTTTTTTTGTTTTTTGCTGCATACACGCATGCTGTGGTCGAGTACTCTCATTATCACATAAGAATTAACTTTTTTTTTTTAGAAATTTATCTCTTTTTCCCCTACCAGAATGTGTTCACGATGCGTTTCCCGCTTAGCAAATGTTGCACACTACGAAGTACGAAGCAGCATAGTCTGTGGAAAGGTACGAGTAATTTGCATTCAGCTTTCACACTAGAATCGGTTCGCAAATAATAGTTGAACTGAAATGTGTTTGTCGTACGCATTAACGCGATTTGCCCTACGGAATTACTCCGACCGCTGTACGTGACTTAATGGGGAATTTATATGAGATTTTATGCCGACCCGCAATGTAGTTACACTGTTTGTTTTTCTGTCAGAGGCGTTTGTTTCCACTGTTATGCTAACACGAACAGAATTAGGACAAACATCCGCGCGAAATCCGATTGTGGGACATTACAGCATGTTGCAGTTGACAAACGTCGCCGTGCTTTCATATATGAGAGAACATGTCACACTATTTTTGCAAGCATCCCTTAACAGCTGACTATCATTACCATTGCAGACCGATGTTTAACAAAATGGAAAAATCTCCGGTACGATGCCTTTACGGGCCGCTTCAGTAAGCCCGACTCCGATATTTAATCAACTACTTGCTTAATCTCCTGATGTATTTATTCACTGAGGGGCTCAACGTGGTAATGACTTGTTCTTGTTTTACATCTCACGAATCAGTTTTTCACTTTCAAAATAACACTGCACTTTAGAAAATAATGTAGTGTATCATTACTCACATTATAGAACTCCGTTCAAACCGAATTATACCTATTTGAATATCGAAGTAAATTAAATATCTACGAATAACATTTTTGGAAATTAGTACGATAAATCAGACAGAAGTATTTAAGTAAAATATCTGTGGAATCTGTACTAAGTCTATAATGGCTCAGAAATGTGCACCTTTTATTTATATTCTTCAAAATTTACTCTCTATCTTAATATCTGAAAAAGATTTTGACCACTGCGGCAATGGCTACCGTCTCAGCAACACTGACTTTTTCTTACAGGAGAAACATAGAAACTGCAATACATTATTGCCGTTATATTTATCGTTATCAAAAAAAGTGTTGAATAAGCATGGTGCTATCTTCAATGCATAATAAAACTGCTAAAAAGGTAGTGAACCTCCCAAGTATAACAGTATTCTTCTTCACTACAATGGCTGTCGTTACTTATCTACACAGTGGGACAAAAAATATTTGCTAGAAAAATTGGCACGTGCAAAATTAGTAACAAGGCGTGTGGGTAACGTTTGGAAGGCAAGATTTGGAGTTCTGCCTGTGAAAGGCAGTCTACACCCGACAGAAATTCAATTTACGTCGCTGTCAGTTACGCCCAAAAACACGGCCCATCGTCTGCAATGCATTTGTTGCGGCTTCTGTGTGTAAACAAGAGGAAAAAAGAAAAGGCAAGAGCAAGGGCAAGGAATGTGAAAGGGCAAAAATAAACTTCTGCCTGGTCTTCACAGGACCGATTACATAGTGGAGAATCCGCTCTGATGAAGGGCGGCTCATGAAAGCCTACAGGGAATGGGGAACTGGGGAGCGGTGGGGAGAACAGAAGTTGTCGAATAGTGAATGACAAACACTGCAGACTTCTCCCGCTTTGTCCTTTGTTCGTCTTGCGATGAAAGGGATACCAATGATTGATGCGAGAAAAGTCAGCTTTTCCGGCTGCGATTCCCACAGGCTCAAAGATGCCAAGACTCATTTCATTCGCTACTTCCCGATGCTCCTTTAATCTTCTCGCCTTGCACCATATCGCACCGACTGAGGCAGAGGAGCACGATGTACTTTGTCGCTCAGTTTGCGTGTATTGCATTGAAACGGAAAGGTGCAAATTACGAAACATGTAAGACTTTATGCATACTAATGAGCTGAAGTATAAAGCTAATTTCCTCATTAAAAACGTGAGATAGTGCGTTAACTATATAATAGGCTTCTGGGTGTAAAGAAATCATTCGTTTTTGTGATGGGAAAAGCCGTAGATTCAAGCGAGATTGCGTAGAAAAGGGTTGAGTTGACATCCCTCATTTGCGTAATATTCATTCCCCTGGGAACTGTGGTTTTAGTACTGAAGCAATTCTTCCATCTCCATTGTGTGAATATGTTCTCTCATATGCTTAAATAATGTGTAAAGGGAAAGTAGTCACTTTTTTCCTACAATTACACTGATGGAAACCGTTCTGCTCTTACGTCGCAAGCGCAAGTGGAAATTGCAGAGCTATTGCACAACAATCAGGAAAACTCTTATTTTATTTCATTGCTTTTACATTAAAGTTATAAGCAGTCTTATTCCAACGTAGCGTACAGGTATAATTACAAAATCGACATTTACTGATTATTTCTTCTAGTAATAGTATTCAGGTTATATTAGCAGGGGCTGTATTTCTCCCCGACATGAAGTTTTGTCGTAATTGAGTTAGCTCCATAAATCGTGCTTCAGCCGACTTTTCGTAGGTATAAGATATTTAGGTGACTGTAACCTCTTTTTCTTCTCATTTCGAGAGCTGCTGGGTTCGCTCGTACCTTCTCCCTCCTTGATTTTAGTTTCTTGGTGCTTTCGTATCCTCTCAGCTTCAGTATCATCCCTGAAATATCTTAGTCCTCTATGTCTTCTTCCACCCGTTATTTCTTTGGTCGGGATAGTGACTTAGGGTGAACGGCATACTAGGTGGCTAACAATATTTCTCCTCCTAGCAGTTATTGTTTTGAGTAGGCTTCTTGTCTCTCGCACCCTGCCCAACACTCTTCTTTCAGTCCATGCTATCTTTTAACACTCTTTTTCAATAACAGATAACGGAAGCCTTGCTCAGAGCCCAGTTTTGCTTCCCCACACAAACATATATTCCAGCTGTAGCAGTTTCAAACCTTCTCATTCGGATTCAAGGAGGCAGTGATGTCAGACGTGTTCTGTTCTAGATAATTGATTGTATTGCCTGGGATATTTTAGCTTTAATATTCATTGCATTTCTATCATCCGCTATGATACAACTTCCGAGGTACTTGTGCCAAAATTCCACCTTCAGCATGAACGACTGCGTTCTGTTCCCCATTCTCTTATACACATCATTATTCTTGTTTTACTTCTGTTGATCCTCAACTCGCTCTTCTCCATTAGAGCTTCAGGTGATTAATACTTCAGTTTATTACAGAGCCAAAAATTTGTGTTTTTGTTCCGGACTACTTTTCTCCTACAATAATTAGAGAAATGTTTATAACATTCTCCTCATCTTTCAGTTTTCCATTCCCACTGCACTCGATCCAGTCTGAAATACATTGACGGGTTGCGGATCGTAAATTTGTGATAATTTCGAACACCCTGTAGTTCTCTCTGGATCAAGCAGAATTCTCTTTATGGGTTTAAGTGGTCAAATTCACAGTGAAAAACCTGAAAATTGCTTAGTTTCAGAACTTGATCAAAAATGTCATTTCAGAGTAGCGAACACTCTATATTCGTATTTCATTACGAAGCAACGTTGAAATGTTATTTGGCTCATGTTAACAAGCCTCTTAAGTACACCGTCATTGTAATGTGTCTTACATGTCGTACCATTTGCTTTCACAAAGATTGTTCTTGGTTGAAAATTTCTCGTAGGTAAATGAAACTTTTAGAATAACCCGGCTGTAATTGTGCGGGAAACAGGGCGGTGCTCTCAAGGTAATAACATTAAAGACAGTGCAACTCAGTGTACACCTGCTTCAGCACCTTTCATCAAGGAGTATCTCTCACGGGCCCAGATATTCTGTACTGGACTTGTTCAACGGAAAGAGAACAAACATGAGATAAACTTCGACGAAGCGCGAACGAGCCGCAGATGTTCTCTAAACACACACGAACGCTTTCTGGGAGTCAGCAGCACTGTCGGATTGATGACGGACTATGCTGCTGTCTGCAGGAAGGTATCGTCTTTAGACTACCGTAAGGAAATGGAGAAAGAGGTGGACAGAATTTGCGAAAAAGATGAAGAAAAAGGACAGAAATCCGTAGATGTAATGTGACATTGATTGGCAGAGCTGTTGGATGTCCCGCTGAGGGATGACATTCAAAATTCAGTTCAATTGGCGCGTTATATCGTCAAAATTCCATGATGATGGAGCGTCCTGTCCATGATGCTCCATCGTTCTCTTGCGGAGAGATCCGGCGATCTCGCAGCCCAACTTAGAGTTTGACAAGCCCGAAGACAAGCAGTAGATACTATTGCTGTGTGCGGCCAGGCATTATCTTGCTGAGGCGTAAACCCAGGATGACCTGCTATGAAGGGCAACAAAACGGGGCGTAGAATATCGTCGACGTGTTGCTGTGTTCGACGGTGCCTCGAAAGACAAACAAAACGCCGTACTATGAGTAGGGTCCCGCTTACATCTGAGCTCCGCTGACCAACGAAGTCATAACCGGAGACGCCCTGGACTGCAGTGGGATACTATCCCGACTCACTCGCCATACGGCCCGACAACCAGGAGTAATGGCTAGGAGTGCCATTTCTTTCCATAGAAAGATCCCTTTGATTGTCATCCGCTCTACCCTTACAGCACAGTAACACGTCGACGATACGAGTACTGGGCTCCCCGTTTTGTTGCCCTTCATGGCAAGCCATCCTGGGATTATGTTTCAGCACGATAACGCCCGCCCGCACTACTTCTTGTCTTCGTGTTTGGCAAACCATTTCTAGGCCAGGGAGGTCACCGGATGTGTTGGAGTATTACGGTTACATCTATCTTCCCATTCGGATAATTCTTTCTTGGTGCATCACTTTCGTTTCTTTTTCTTTAGTGTATGTCGAAAAAACTTCGCTGCGAATATCTTGTCTTCGGTTGTAGTAGGCATAAATATACCACCTATCAGATGTGCACAGAACTCATTCCTCGAAATAATTTTGTAGGCCCGCTGCTGTCGATCGTCAGTAATGTCTGTTCTTTCAGACATACAAGTAAATAAATATCCAAACTCAAATATTTAGTTAAAATATTAATAGTTAACTACTGCTGACTATGACGAGGTTTCTGCGTCGAAGGTTCGAGTCCTCCGTTGGGCATGGGTGTGTGTGTTGTCCTTAGCGTAAGTTAAAGTTAGATTAAGTAGTGTGTAAGACTAGGTACCTATGACCTCAGCAATTTGGTTCCATAGAAACTTACAAAAAATATTACGACATGGTTTGAATATGTAGGGAAAATGTCATGAAGCGCTATTGAATGTGCTAAATATGGAAAATCAACTGGAATGGCGAATTCAGGACATAGATGTTTTTGAAAGATCTCTCGGAAAATCAAGTGCAATTATAAATAATTTCGTATACAGGATGAAGTAAAAGATTTCGTATACAGAACTCTAAAGATAAAACCGCCATCAACCCGAAGACTGGTGTGAAAATCACTTTAATGTGCGTGGCCTTGAGCCGGCCGGTGTGGCCGAGCGGGTACTAGGCGCTTCAGTCTGGAATCGCGCGACCACTACGGTCGCAGGTTCGAATCGTGCCTCGGGCATGGATGTGTGTGATGTCCTTAGGTTAGTTAGGTTTAAGTAGTTCTAAGTTCTAGGGGACTGATGACCTCAGAAGTTAAGTCCCATAGAGCTCAGAGCCATTTTTGCGTGGCCTTCTCGGGAGGTGGTATACCGTTGCCTTCCTCCGAACTTTGCGCTGACTTACCCAGCCAGTTGTAGGGAGGGAAACCGTGTAAAGTGGACTCCGAACGACGGTGCAGCTTGGCATTTTTCACCATAGCAAATATTTGCTAGAGCCTAAAAGGTAATTAGTGGCAGATAAAAACCGTAGGATTGATAAGGGATGGAGCCTATGGGTCTGGCATTTGACCACTGAACCACCGACACGCATTTCAGGGGACTGCTCCAGCTTGTGGGGCTAACTTAAGTAAGCGCAGCAGCAGGTACGTATGGAATTTAGAGATGGGCTGCTAGAATCTGAACACGTCGATGTAGTCTGTACCATCCCTTATCAATCTACGGTTTTTGTCTGACTAATATCAGACATGCCACGTCGTGTAGCGGCATTCTGCGTACTCGCTGGAGCCCTTCAAGATATTAGGCGGGTGTATCAGTTTCTTTATATCTTCAATCTATTTTCCTTCGTGGTTTTCATGCTTCTATCTTGACAACTGCGTTTCAGAATTTTACAGAAGCATGAACGTGGACTTGTATTTATTGTTACATGCGATGTCAAACAAAAGTGTTACGAAATAGTGTTACGTATTGTTTTATTTTTTTATTATTTTATCGCAAAGAACGAAGATGAGACTCTATACATTAGCTTATTTCATTTTATTGCTGCAAAGAATTTGTAACGCTTTTACAAATGGACATTTATGTTTCGATAATATAAGGTGAAAATAATCTTTCCGCCCCTCTCTTGCTCCACTAATGTTAATGTCTTAGATAATAATGCCCATACATAGAGCGTACCTGCCCACACAGTTTGCCGCGCTGGTTAGCCGCTCGATCTGAGGCGTCTTGGACAGTACACGCGGCTTTCCCCGTCGGAGGTTCGAGTCCCCCCTGGGGCATGGGTGTGTGTGTGTTGTCCTTAGCGTAAGTTAGTTTAAGTTAGGTTAAGTAGTGTGTAAATCTAGGAACCGATAGCCTCAGCAGTTTGGTCCCATAGGAGCTTACCACAAATTTCCAATTTTAGCCACACAGTTTTATCTTTGACTTGTTTGTCACGAGGCGTCGCTGCACTAACAATAGTAATTAGCTTGGCTGTGTGTTACTGATTGTCCTGAACCGGATGTCATGGCTGTAGTTATAAAGACCGGTAATATTTTACACCATTTTATTATATAACGTTTTCAGTAATCACCTATTTATTATATTACCTGTATCTGCTTAGTGTTTGATTTTTAGTTTACTTTATTCTATATCAGGCAAACTACGGACTGCCCATAAAATTATATGTGTATAACCCAAAATATAATTACGTAACGGGTTAAGCATTTTAAGTACCCTTTATGTTCTGCCTTTAATCTCATTTTATTATGGTGACTATGACAAATGTTTCTTTGTAAATTTTATTCTAATTGATTTTTTGCGATATGTAAGCAGTTTCTTGAGAATGTCTACGCAGCCGAAACGTCGTAGTACACAAAATAAAAATAAAATAGAAACTAAAACAGGAGTTACACGAAACATATTTATTTCAAGAAGTTCGATATTTAAGTACACTTCTATACTTCTCCCCTGTAAGCAAAAATTCTTCTCCTTCTAAATCTAATGTTCCTTAACAAGCCTTTCGCAATGCAACTTGAGTCCTTCCATAATGCGAATGCGGTTCGTACTATCAACAAATCGCTGACGAGTCGCAGTGCGTACAGCATCCAACAGTCCGCTGCCGTCCGCATTTGGAAATTCTTCGTTTCCCAAGTTGTGGATGGCCAAGTTGGGTCGCTGTATTCCGCTGTGTGCCCGATAACCAAATTCACCCGGAATCAATCTGCTCTTGATTGCTTCTAGCGAAGTTTGCTTTCTAGGAACTTTAAAATATCGAAGACAGATCCATTACGGACGTAATGCGAGAACACGGGCCTTCTCCATTTCCTCCCCCCCCCCTTTCCCTCCCTCCCCGCCAACCACTATCTACGGGGAGTGCGCCACATCGATTACCCGTTAGCCCCGCATCCGCCAGTCGTGCTAATTCCACTCCGCTCGGTTGACACGGCGTCACATTTAGCGGATAGAGCGGCCGAAACACTAAGGAACAGCTCGCAGAACGAAAGAAAGGTATTGCTGTAAGGAAGTCGTACGTTTTCTGCCAAAGTTAAAGGAGCAATCACATGTAAGCACTATTTCTTATTAACGTATTTTATAGCTCCACAGAATAGATTGGGTGGAGGGGGATAGGGACTGAGAGGGTCAAGCAGCAAGTTAAACTACTAATTCCTCCAGTGAGGAGTAATCCGGTGATCGAAGTGAAGGAATATCGTCTGCGAAAACCGATTCTTCCATTCGCGGAACGACACAGAAACTTCTCACAATGGTCAAAAACGCAAAAATTAAAAAGAAATGGATGTTTTCAATCGAGGAAAGAGAAACAGCATCTAACAGTTTTTTTAAATTTTTATTTGACCCTCAGCGAGAACCTACTATTTAGCCATTACACTATTTAGCCATCAACGGTTACAAAAAGCTGACTTCTTTTAAAAATATGTAAGCGAATATATTACTTTAAAGCAGTTGAGCAATATTTCTTCGTTCTTAGCAAAAAGGAAGGAAATATTTCTTAATCTCTGAACACAGAAGAAATAATTCAATAGTTCTTCACAAAAAATATTCACAAACATGTTTGTACAGTCACTAATCTTTGAGAAACAAACGAGTTTTAATTAAACAATAAAAATGGTGATAACATCTTCTCCATAGGTCTGTGATCAGATTTTAAAATTGCTTGCTGAAATAAATCTAATCGAGGAACTGCGTTATCATTGTTTAATAAGAAAAGCAGCAATGCTTGCAGAGAGTGGTACTCTAAGCTTTCTCAGTTCTGTGAGGAATTTTTCTCTGTGCTGCTTTTCCTTGGAACAGGTGAAGATTAAATGATTAATATTTCCGACGTTTGATTTATTACAGTCACAAGTCTTCGAATTTCTTAGTTGTGGGCGATACAGATGAGAAGGGAACCTGTCATGAGAGAACATTTGACACTTGTCAAGCGGCTTTAGAAATATCAGTGACCTTATAAACACAGAAGAAAAGCTGAAAAGAAATTCATTTCCATATTAATGACCGATTTGCTTCGTCCCCTCGCAGCACATTCCTGTCAGAAGTTTAGTTAGTCTAATACCTTCCGCCCGGGAGTAGAACAAGCCTGTAATAACGTCTATATGCGGAGTGCGTCCGTCGCGATGTTACAAGTTTTCAGGGATGATGAACGGAAAATTTATCAATTCAAGGTGTAGAGCTCTTGCCCGGAAATGATCGATTCGAAAGTTAGAAGCGAAAATAGTTATGATATGTTTAACAGTAGAACACATGTATCGGTATTGTTGTTGCTAGGACTGGATGGTAGGTAACGTTGAGAGGCGTAGTACGGACCGCCGCGCGGGATTAGCCGAGCGGTCTGGGGCGCTGCAGCCATGGACTGTGCGGCTGGTCCCGGCGGTGGTTCGAGTCATCCCTCGGGCATGGGTGTGTCTTTTTGTCCTTAGGATAATTTAGGTTAAGTAGTGTGTAAGCTTAGGGACTGATGAAAAACAAAATGGTTCAAATGGCTCTGAACACTATGGGCCTTATGAGGTCATCAGAACTACTTAAACCTAACTAACCTAAGGACATCACAAACATCCATACTCGAGGCAGGATTGTAACCTGCGACCGTAGCGGTCCCGCGGTTCCAGACTAGCGCCTAGAACAACTTGGCCACTCCGGTCGGCTAGGGACTGATCCCAGTTGAGTCCCATAAGATTTCACACACATTCGAACATTATTTTTTCGAAGTACGGACCGAAACAAGAAAACAATGTCGAGTAAATAAGGGTGCTATAACGAAAACCTGGGGAGCTATGGACTTTTTTTGTCCGTACCACCACCACTGAACTCCCTCTGCCGTACAGACTTAGTAACAACAGTACCGGTACATGTATTCCACTCATTGGTAATACAACAGTCGTTTCCGGACCAGAGTCCCTTACCAAAAATTGATAAATTCCCCCTTCATTAACCCTACAAGTTTTTAACATCATCAAGCAATCATCCTGTAGTCTGCACATGCTGTTGGAACGGCTGAATGAACCAATCAGCCATTTCATTTCTAGAAAACTACTCTGCCACTTGAAAAGCCCTAGGATTTCTGTCCGGTTGGCCGTGCTGAAATACGGCGACGTTTCGACGTATGTCGTACTCATCTTCGCCAGAGAATACTACTCGTCGAAATGTAGCGGTATGTAGATTCTGCAGTCCGTGTAGAAACCCGAGAGCTTCTCGTCACTTACATTCTGCGGAGAACGCTATAGTCACGTATTCCGCCACTTTCTTATTTAAGTTACGACACGGGTGTTAAATTTTGGAACACCAGACGCCAATAAGAACGTAAGTTCTCATGGATAAGGCTTAAGTGAGTACGATTGCAGCTCTCGAAGGTGTGAATTTGAGATGTTTATCAAAGAAGTAAGTACTTCTAATGAAGTGAAAGACATTCCTTATATGTAGCTTCAGCAAACAAGCAACTAATTATCAGATCACTGAAGGGTTCAAGACTTACTGGCCACGATGAAGCAACTGCTATAAAATATGGAGAATGGAAGGAATAATTTATTACTACCACTACTTTTTGACTAAGCTCTGTATGAAGGGCTAACGGTAACACTGATTTACAATGAAATTTTTTCCGTTAAGGTAATGAGTTATTGTGATGTATATTTTGATGCTGATTGCAGGTGAAATACTTAAAACGTTGAGTCACACGCAGTTATTTCCATGTTTTTCTGATATTTTCCAAATGACAATAACTTACCTAACTCTCAAAACCCAGCATATCCACCAAAATAAAACCAACACCTTGCAACCCATGTCAGGTTGATATTACATAAATCTGTATCTGTTAAGAGTATATCTATCTGCGTATCTTTTAACTCGACATCAACGTGTTTGATCAGCATTTACATAATTATAACACGTAACAGATGTAACTTTAACAAATCCATTCTTCTAGAATGTCCAAAACTTAGCTCTCTTTCTCGCAATCCTTTCATCCCCTATATCAGAATCCCAAGCGAAATTGTTATTCATATATCATTTTGCCACTGTTGACAACATAATTATTGTACGTAAGTACACAACGTATCACATGAAATTTAAGTTACATAAACTTGACAGAATGGGATTTGCGTACTTCTTGAAATATTTATTCTAACGCATGTATTCATCATCTCAACCAAACATCTCTACAATACATCTAAAGTTACTCTGAAACAATAATGTTTTTTTGCTATATATTCTTTGTACTTCGAGATAATATTTCTGTTTTGCTATATGTTCCTTGCAACTAGTATTTCCAGAAACCATATTTGTTTACAAGGTACGGCAGTTTGCATGTGATGCAATACCACTGGAGGTATTCTTCTTTAGTTGTTATACTTACACACTTAGATGCACGTGTAGTTTTTAGTCAAAAACCTCCCAAAAACCATGTTCTGAAACAATGGTTTTTGTTTACCCATTAGACAGAGCCCAGTTGTCCCAAAATCGTAACACAACGCACACATGTCGTTCTAAAACATGTATATCCTCATGATGTTCGAGGTTTAAACCTTCGAAAAGCGTTTCGGATATAAATAAACATCGGCTATAAACTGTTGTTTCATTCAACAACAACTGATTACGATTTCAGAAAAAAAAAATGATTTACTCGAAAGAAAGAACGTTACAATAAGCCACTAACACGATGCTCCACCTCTGGCGTTTATGCAAGCAGTTATTAGGCTTAGTATTGACTAATGCAGTTGTGGGATGTCCTCTTGAAGGATATCGTACCACATTCTGTACAATTGACGCGTCAGATCGTCAAAATACCGAGCTGGTTGGAGGGTCCTGCCCATAACGCTCCGAAATTTCTCAAGTGGGGAGAGATACAGCGACCCTGTTAATCAAATACGCATTGGCAAGCACGAAGACAATCAGTGTGGACGCCATATCTTGCTGAATATTAGAGCAGGATAGCTTGCCATGAAGGGATCGGTGTTTTACGATCTAACGCAAAAGTTGGATAGAATTTGGTGCGATATCCCTCAGGAGGACATCCAGCATCGGTGTCAATCAATGACAAGCCGAATAATTGGTCGCATAAGCAGCAAAGGTCCTGGAAGAGCAGCTGAACGGAATGGACAGTGTGTTGAAAGGAGGATACAAAATGAACATCAATAAAATCAAAACGAGGATAACGGAATGTAGTCGAATTAAATCAGGTGATGCTGAGGGAATTAGATTAGGAAATGAGACGCATAAAGTAGTGAGTGAGTTTTACTACTTGAGGAGCAAAATAACTGATGATGGTAGAAGTAGAGAGGATATAAAAGTAGACTGGTAATGGCAAGAAAACCATTTCTGAAGAAGAGAAATTTGTTCACATCGAGTATAGATTTAAGAGTCAGGAAGTTGTTTCTGAAAGTATCTGTATGGTGTGTAGCCATGTATGGAAGTGATACGTGGACGATAAATAGTTTCTACAAGAAGAGAATAGAAGCTTTCGAAGTGTGTTGCTGCAGAAGACTGCTGAAGATTAGATGTGTAGATCACATAACTAATGAGGAAATATTGAATAGAATTGGGAAGAAGAGAAAATTGTGGCACAGCTTGATTAGAAGAAGGGATCGATTGATAGGACACATTCTGAGGTATCAAGGGATCACGAATTAAGTATTAGAGGGCAGTGGGATCAGTCTTGCCGCACGAGTTCCAATATTTCTATGGAGTCCAAACTGATCTTTCCCAACGTCAGTTTCTACTACACTCCTGGAAATTGAAATAAGAACACCGTGAATTCATTGCCCCAGGAAGGGGAAACTTTATTGACACATTCCTGGGGTCAGATACATCACATGATCACACTGACAGAACCACAGGCACATAGACACAGGCAACAGAGCATGCACAATGTCGGCACTAGTACAGTGTATATCCACCTTTCGCAGCAATGCAGGCTGCTATTCTCCCATGGAGACGATCGTAGAGATGATGGATGTAGTCCTGTGAAACGGCTTGCCATGCCATTTCCACCTGGCGCCTCAGTTGGAACAGCGTTCGAGCTGACCGTGCACACCGCGTGAGACGACGCTTCATCCAGTCCCAAACATGCTCAATGGGGGACAGATCTGGAGATCTTGCTGGCCAGGGTAATTGACTTACACCTTCTAGAGCACGTTGGGTGGCACAGGATACATGCGGACGTGCATTGTCCTGTTGGAACAGCAAGTTCCCTTGCCGGTCTAGGAATGGTAGAACGATGGGTTCGATGACGGTTTGGATGTACCGTGCACTATTCAGTGTCCCCTCGACGATCACCAGAGGTGTACGGCCAGTGTAGGAGATCGCTCCCCACGCCATGATGCCGGGTGTTGGCCCTGTGTGCCTCGGTCGTATGCAGTCCTGATTGTGGCGCTCACCTGCACGGCGCCCAACACGCATACGACCATCATTGGCACCAAGGCAGAAGCGACTCTCATCGCTGAAGACGACACGTCTCCATTCGTCCCTCCATTCACGCCTGTCGCGACACCACTGGAGGCTGGTTGCACGATGTTGGGGTGTGAGCGGAAGACGGCCTAACGGTGTGCGGGACCGTAGCCTACCTACATGGAGAAGGTTTCGAATGGTCCTCGCCGATACCCCAGGAGCAACAGTGTCCCTAATTTGCTGGGAAGTGGCGGTGCGTTCCCCTACGGCACTGCGTAGGATCCTACGGTCTTGGCGTGCATCCGTGCGTCGCTGCGGTCCGGTCCCAGGTCGACGGGCACGTGCACCTTCCGCCGACCACTGGCGACAACATCGATGTACTGTGGAGACCTCACGCCCCACGTGTTGAGCAATTCGGCGGTACGTCCACCTGGCCTCCCGCATGCCCACTATACGCCCTCGCTCAAAGTCCGTCAACTGCACATACGGTTCACGTCCACGCTGTCGCGGCATGCTACCACTGTTAAAGATTGCGATGGAGCTCCGTATGCCACGGCAAACTGGCTGACACTGACGGCGGCGGTGCACAAATGCTGCGCAGCTAGCGCCATTCGACGGCCAACACCGCGGTTCCTGGTGTGTCCGCTGTGCCGTGCGTGTGATCATTGCTCGTACAGCCCTCTCGCAGTGTCCGGAGCAAGTATGGTGGGTCTGACACACCGGTGTCAATGTGTTCTTTTTTTCCATTTCCAGGAGTGTAGTTTTTCCATTCCTCTGTAACGAATTCGTGTCAATATTTTGCATCTGTGACTTATTATAGTTCGGTAATTCTCACACCTGCTTTCTTTGGAATTAGAATTATTATATTCTTCTTGAAGTTTGAGGATATTTCTCCTGTCTCACACAACTTGCTCACCAGATGGGAGAGTTTTGTCAGCGATAGCTCTACCAAGGTTATAACTAGTTCTAATGGAATGTTATCTAGTCCCGGGGCCCTGTTTCGACTCAGGTCTTTCAGTACTCTGTCAAACTATTCACGCAGTATCATACTTCCAATTTGATATTCATCTACGTCCTCTTCCATTTCCATAATATTGTCCTCCAGTACATCGATCTTGTATAGACAGTCTATATACTCTTTCCACCTTTCTGCTTTCCCTTTTTTGCTTACAACTGGTTTTCCATCTGAACTCTTGATGTTCTTGCAACTGGTCCTCTTTTCTCCAAAGGTCTCTTTATTTCCTGTAGGTAGTATCTATTCCTGTAGGCAATATCTATCTTACCCTAGGGTATATGCCTCTACATCCTTACATTTGTCCTCTAACCACCCCTGCCTAGCCATTTTGCAGTTCCTATTGATCTCATTTTTGAGACGTTTGTATTCCTTTCTGCATGCTTCATTTACTGCACTTTTACATTTCCTTCACTTGCATATGTAGAGGAAAACATTCTGGTGAAGCTGCACTGCTCTTTGCAGTTGCGGCGGCCGTTTACTGCTTTTCCGAAGAGATACCGCCTCCTATCTAGCTGACAAGCTCGTACCTCTTCTCACTGCCACGATATGTTACCGCAAGCGCCAATTAAAAAAAAAAATAATAAAAAAATTTAAAAACACGAGAGTAATCCCAAAAGATAGGTATCCTATTTTTTATAAGTACGTAGACCTGTTTATTTCTTCAATGATTTACATCAGTTTAGAGCTTGAATATTTAGCTATTTTTCGACATAATCACCATTTCTGTCGATGCATTTTTGTAGACGCTGTGGCAGTTTTTGTATGCCCACATCGTACCAGCTCGCCGCCTTGCTGTTCAGAAAGTTATGAACCTCTTCATTCACCTCGTCGTCGGAGCTGAATCGCTTTCCGGGCAAATGTTCTTTTAACCTAGGGAACATGTGATAGTCACTGGGCGCCAAGTCAGGATTATAGGTTGGGTGGCTGATTATGTTCCACTGAAACTGTTGCAGGAGAGGAACGGTTTGCCGAGCGAAGTGTAGGTCAGCGTTGTCATGGAGAATGTGTAGGCCCTTGTTCAACATTCTGCTTCTCCGGTTCTGATTTGCCCGTTTGAGTTTTTTCAGAGTCAGAGTTAACTGTGGTCCCAGCGATTCAGCTACGACGACGAGGTGAAAGAAGAGGTTCATAACTTTCTGAACTGCATGGCGGCGAACTGGTATGACACGGGCATACAAAAACTGCCACAGCACCTACAAAAATGCATCGACAGAAATCGTGATTATTTCGAAAAATAGCTAAATATTCAAGCTGTAAACTGATGTAAGCCATTGTAGAAATAAACAGGCCTATGTACTTACAAAAAGTGGGAGACCGTACTTTTCGGATTACCCTCGTATTATGCATTTGTTGTTAGTATTAAAAATAAATTATATACAAAACCTTCCTCGTGAATCAGTCTGACTGTTGGTGAGAACCGTACTAGAATCACTACAGTAGCACCCAAGATTAATCACAACTTACGGTCAGAGAAACGCGACGGGGCATGAGCGAGATTAGGAGGAACAGTACAGCACCTCGCCTCGTGGCAACGGACACGCATTTAATTTATGGAGCAGCACTGGCAGAGAGTGGCCCACGGTAGCTAGGTTCCTCCAGAGCGGGACGTGGCGGCGGCAGCTGGCGACGGCCAGTAATTGGACCGTAGTGCCCAAACAATGCGCCCACCATATAACGTCCTGCTCAGCGGCCGGAAGATCAGACAGGAGCGGCCGACTTCTGGCGTTCCACAGCCAGGCGGCTAGCGTGGCAAACAGTTCAGAAGTCACAGCTAGTATACGGGACGACTCCGTTATGATGTTACGAACCTTTAGGGACAACAGAGTATCAGTGTATCAGTTTGAGGTAAGTAACAGTGGTCCGGGAACAAGTGTGTCGAAAGTTATAAGCAACAATCGTTAAGCTCTCGCTTTCCGTATTTTGGGTGAAGGTCACCTGGACCTACACGTGAACAAAATATCCAGTAAACACGGGCTCCAAAACGCACACCTGTGAGCACTTGTCCAGTACGAAAGATGTGATACACAGTAGTAAAAAAGAACAAGCGCTCGTAGCAAAGCTTAATTTCTGTCGACACGCGCCGGAACATTGACCTGGCACGTTTTAGGGACAACTTTAGCTCACTAGAACTAGGCAACACAGGAGATTTAAAGTAGTACATATGTATTAAATCTTAACATAACTATAATTTGCCGCTGCGCTGACACCAGCGAAAGTGGCAAAGGATGACAAATGTGATGCGATGGGCAGGAACATGAGGTGAGGTACTGTATAGCTAGGACAACATTTAACTAACGAAATATTTCAGTCAAAAATTTAAGGTGCCAGAAAATTAATGGCGATCTTTCCTAAAACCAAGGAATAACAGTGTAAACTTAAAACTTTAGCTTGGTGCAGCTACTGTACAACTGTTTGAACGTTGCCAGTAACTGAAAACATGATGTCCTGGTCACGAAAACTTTAGATATGTGTAAAGCAGAACTAGGGCAAAGTGAGACTGCTACGGGAACAGATGAGAGAACCTCCTGTTTATCTTAAATCTTATAGTTTTATTATTTTCACTAAAAGAACTAAGTTTTAAAAAGTGAATTTCATAACAGCAATATCTAAAAAAATTATTTCTCTTTGTGACTTATATCACAAATTTTATAAAATCGAAACCTGAGATTCTTATACCTTTAATGCTTTAATGCATAGCTGAAGAGTGGTGCCGGCAGGGGGGAGGGGCAGAAGTGTTGAATAAATGCGTTTCAGCCGCGCGGAGTGGCCGCGCAGTTTGAGGCGTCGTGTCACGGACTACGCGGCCCCTCCCGCAGGAGGTTCGAGTCCTCCCTCGGACATGGTTGTGTGTGTCGTTCTTACCATAAATTACTTTAAGTAGTGTGTAAGTCTAGGGAACGAAGACCTAAGCAGTTTGGTCCCTTTGGTATTCACGGACATTTGCACATGCGTTCCAGTGCCAGCCGATAGCTCTTAAGCACTTTAGAGTCTACCTTTAAATTTTTTCTTCTGTTGGTCCCTGCTGTATGCTCCCAAGATATGGAAATGAGCATACGGCATTGTGAGCCGGGAGTCCCTCATTCGCCCAAGTTCGGCCGCCGAGGGCAAGTTCTTACTGCATACGCTACATTGGGCGACTTGCGCGTCGGAGATGGGGATGAAATGATGATGAGGACAACACAACACCCAGTCCCTGAGCGGAGAATATCTCCTGCCCCAGCCAGGAATCGAACCAGGGCCCCTTGGCGTGGCATTCCGCCACGCTAACCACTCAGCTAACGGGGGCGGACCCAAGATATGTAAAGCAAAGAGCTTGCAGCAGAAGACGGCCACAGTCTGACGTATCTCTTATAACTTTCGGCACGGTCGTCTCCGAACCAGGCTCCGTCGCTTCAGACTGATACATTTAGCCCATTTCATTATCTCTGAAAGTATATAACATCATGACGGAATCACCCTATATTGCTACATGTGGATCCCTACACCTACATCTTCGCTGAGCGTTTCCGTGGAACGTCAGTATGCACTACACCGTGTTGCAGTGGTTGCATTTCTGCCCAGTAATATAGAAAGTTTCAAAGTTGACAGAAGTGTACTCTTTAAACTTCTGAAGGTAGGAAGAATATCTGCTACTCGTAAAGAAGCCATTCTTGAGTTATAAGTTGGAGGTTACCAAAGAGAAGTAGTAACTGAAAAAGGACTGAGACATGGTTGTAGCCTCTCTGCGACTTCATTCAGTATAGATATTGAGAAACAATTGAAGGAAACTAAGGAAAAATTAGGAAAATGATTTGCAGTTCTGGGAGAAGGGGGTAGACACTTTGATGTTAGGCCACAATTTTGTAATTCCGTCAGAAATGGCGAAGGATAAGATGAATATCAACGAAATAAGAGGAATGGAGTGTAGGGGAATCAAAACAGTCGATGCTGAAGAAGATTTGCAAATGAAGTATTAAAAGTAAGAGAGGAGTTTTGCTGTATCCTATCCAAGACAACTGATGGTTGCTCAACTAGTGAGGATGTGAAATGCAGAATGCCAAAAGTAGGAAAATAATTTTTGAAAAACAGAATCTTCCTAATATCGAATATAAACTTAAGTTTCAGGAAGTCTATTCTAAACATATTTGTATGGAGCACAGTCTTATACGGAAGAGAAACGTGGACGATAAACAGTTCAGACTTGAGGAGGAAAGGAACGTTTTAGATGTGGTACTACAGAAGATGGTAGACAGGACGAGTATAGGACGTTGATCGTTGCGAATATAGAAGCACACACTTGAAAATGGCTAACAACCGAAATCAGTTGACAGTAGTGTAAATAAGACTGATTCTATAACAACCAGGGTGGAAAACGGCATTGTCCATTAATGAAGAGGTATTGACCCGAATTGGAAAAACAAGGAATTTATTACACAACCCGAATAAAAGCATGGATAGGTAGATGTGACACTCCTGAGGCATCAAAGAATTGTCAGTTTGATGTAGTTGGAATGGGGGAGGGGGAGGGAGGGGAAAAGCTTCAAAGGGAAACCAAGGCTTGAATACGGTAACCAGGTTACAGTGGATTTAGATTGCTGTGGGTATGAGGAAGAGATCAAACTATTCTACCGCCGGCCGCGGTGGCCCAGCGGTTCTAGGCGCTTCAGTCCAGAACCGTGCGACTACTACGGTCGCATGTTCGAATCCTGCCTCGGCCATGGATGTGTGGGTTGTCCTTAGGTTAGTTAGGTTTAAGTAGTTCTAAGTTATAGGGGACTGATGACCTCAGATGTTAAGTCCCATAGTGCTCAGAGCCATTTGAACCAAACCATTCTACCCACTAAAGATGATAAAATATAAATATGTCTACGAAACAAGTGCCATATACACTACGTTTACTGTATTTTGCTATTTTCCTTGTGCACAATAGTACTCCTTTAGATGCATTCCGTATATACAAATACAATTTTCTTAATTTTTTTGTGAGTGTTAAATATTTGTGGAGGACTAAGGTAATATTTCAGCTGTGAACGAGAATTTTTATATTAATTAGGAAACGAAAAAGGTTTTGTGTAGTTGCTATTTCAGTAAAGGAAGTGGTTACACTCGATATGAATTCGATGCGAGTGTCGGTACTGAAACTAGAGTGGTTTTAATGGAAATGAAACTGGGTTTCTATTAAAATGACTGGTTAAATACGTAAGTATGTACTTTAGTGTATTTGAGAAAAACCGGAGACCTAATAAGGAATCATAAGATTCTAAGACACCAAGTAACTTAAGACATGGAGTTTACTGGCTTAGAGAGAGAGAGAGAGAGAGAGAGAGAGAGAGAGAGAGAGGGGGGGGGGGGGGGGGGGGAGGATGCAAACATGGAAGAAACCTCCTTCAAAACAGAAGTACACCAAGTGACAGACATCTTGTTCGACCCCAGACAACTGCTCCATCGCTAACTTCCTTAATGTTGACAAATGCAACACCATAACAAGAAAAGTAAAAAAAAGAAAAAACCTAGTAAAGTGTATAAATTCATAAGCTACGGAAAATTATCAGCTCAGATGAACGGTTGTAAGTAGGCTGTTTAGGTTTCTTTATTTGTAACACCACCTCTGTATGAAAATCACTGGCTCTGCCGTGTGCAGTCTGTGGCTGGTTTGCATTGTTGTCTGCCGTTGTAGTGTTGGGCAGCGGCAGCTGGATGTGAACAGCGCGTAGCGTTGGCAGTTGGAGGTGAACCGCCAGCAGTGGTGGATGTGAGGAGAGAGATGGCGGAGTTTTGAAATTTGTAAGAATGGATGTCATGAACTGATATATATATATATATATATATATATATATATATATATATATATATATATATATATATATTATGACTATTAAGGTAAATACATTGTTTGTTCTCTATTAAAATCTTTCATTTTCTAATTATACCTATCAGTAGTTAGTGCCTTCCGTAGTTTGAATCTTTTATTTAGCTGGCAGTAGTGGCGCTCGCTGTATTTCAGTAGCTTGAGTAACGAAGATTTTTGTGAGGTAAGTGATTTGTGAAACGTATAGGTTAATGTTAGTCAGGGCCATTCTCTTGTAGGGATTTTTGAAAGTCAGATTGCGTTGCGCAAAAAGATATTGTGTGTCAGTTTAAGCACAATCATGTACAATTTTTCTAAGGGGACGTTTCACGGTGTCTGTATTCTTTGTCTCTCTATGACGTACTCGTAACGAAGCAACTGAAAGACAGTGAATTATCAGCGCATAAAAGATTGCCAATATATGACGTACATGTAGGCTTTTTATTTCTAGAGAATTACGTTTGACTGGGTTGGCAATTTCACAAACGAACAGCAGATCGAAGTGGGCTGAGGGACACCATTAACGTAACACAGATTGTAAAAAGCGTGCCGACGCCAGGTAGGACAGAGTTAGCCGAAGGCGAGGGAACGACCATCGCGAGCCAGCACAACACAGACAGCAGGTGACGCCGTCGTTGGAATTCTGCATGATATGATCGCTCTCCCTGCTAAAGCGTTTTTCCAAAGTGAGGGCGCTGTAAAGAACGAAACAGAAGTCCCGGAAGGCGGGAAACGAGGGCGGCGAGTGCAGTGAAGACGGCGCCAGGCAGCCAATGTGAGAGAAATGTACCGGTGGACAGTGTGAGGGTTCGGTGAGAGCCACAGTGATTTATTGCCCTATTCTCTCCTCAGAACACGGCAGGCGGGGTGTGAGGGCTCTATAAGTGTGAGACTGCAACTTTCTCGTCTCGAAAATACCTGTAGTTGGAACTTCATATGTATATAAAGCAGACAGGAATCTTAGGGGACTGGTAGGAAACAACATGCTAAAGCCCTTCTTCGAGACACCGACAGGGCAGTGCCAACAAACATTCCTTTCTTTAGCTGTAGGTGTCTGGGCGCGAAAATGTGGGAAGTTCATTGGACGTCCTGGTCGGACGGAAAATTATTGGGAAGTGGGAGGACGTTCCACGAGAACTGAGACTTGTTACTGAATGACTGCTCGTGAGAGGATAGGACTGGTCTTCGAAGAAGCAGCGCATGTTAAGAGGGAAGAGAGGACGTACAAGGAGCACCCTTCATCCGTTACTGGTGAGAGAAGAACTTCGAATTCAGATCGCAGAATGCGGTGTGAGAAGCAGTCATTTCACTTTGCACCTCCAACTGGAGCATGATGTAAAGTCTGCGTTAAGTAGCTTTTCGGGATTCACAGGAATCGTCCGAGAGAGAGGGACCGCCGACAACAGCATTAACGTACAATGCAACGACGGTGTTAGAAAAATGGTATATTTGCAATCGGCTTTGGCGTGTATAGGTCGCAATGTACTCCGTAAATGTTAGTGTTAATGACTAGGAGGAAGACGCCCTTCTGGCATACATGATTTTACGAACTCAAATTTTGGCAATCACTTTCGTGATATTGGGGAACAGAGTCAGCATGGTAATAATGTAGTACCCTACCTATCAGTTTCTTGACTTGAATCTCCTCCAACTTTAGTTACTTGAATCTGTTTCTTGTTCTTGTGATAACTGGTCCGTGGATAGGATGTAATTAAACATGTTCGTGTTACACTTTAGTGCAACTACTGCGCTCATTTTTGTGTGAGGACTTATAATAAACAATAGAACTTACGGTGACTTTGACTTTCATCACACAGGTATCTCACTTGGCCACAGAATTAAGTTGCAGTCACTATCCCACTACAGCTTTGAGGTGTGTAGGTTCATGATTTAACGTTAATAAAAAATACTTGCACAGCATATAATTTACAGTCTTCATTGGGCATCTATATGGCAATACAAGTTAGTTACCGAAAAGCATCGTTTGTGGGGTAGTACACAACGACACAAAGATAGAGGAATTGTTTTGGAATCACTAGAAAGCAACTGAATTTATTAAACATCTTAAAGGTACTTTTTAGTGATAATCATATTTGATGCTAGTAATCCGTTTTTTGTCTCACGCAAACGTTCTATATCTCAAATCAGTTACACTTATCACGTTTAATGATTTTATACACAATCCGACCCAAGTGATGCGGTAGTTTTCAGAATGGACACTTTTTGCGGCACTTCATACTACGTCTGCGCATTCTGGTTGGTACCTTCGAAAAGCATACGTCCCCTCACGAATCTCTGATTACGCGCTAATGACCTCTTGGTCGACGGGAGTCCCATCCTAGAATTAATATTTGTATCCCTCTTTTTTTTCTTTCTGGCAGCATCATCAATCTGCGGCTACTTCTAGAAAGGCTTTCCAGTAGTTTTCTTTCCCAGCTTATTCTACACCTTCCAGTCACATTAAAGTCACCACCAGTCACAATCCTGAATAGCTACCTCTTGCGGCGCGAGACAGGCAGGAAAAGAGTCAGTAAGGTTAAGCCATGTACGGACAGGAATGTGGAGCCACGCCGTCTCCAGTGCCGTGCCCAGCTTCTTTAGGAGAGTATCGAGTGAGCAGTCTGATCGAGGCGCTCCCACAGTTTGTCGATTGGTTTTAAATCTGATCTGGGGACTTCGGTGGTCACGAGAAAACCTCATCCGGATGCTCTCCAAACCAAACTCTATGACACGTTGCATTGTCCTGCTGGTAGATATAGTGCTGAAGCCGTTGCGGCCGAGCGATTCTAGGCGCTACAGTCTGGAACCGCGCGACCGCTACGGTCGCAGGTTCGAATCCTGCCTCGGGCATGGATGTGTGTGACGTCCTTAGTTAGGTTTAAGTAGTTCTAAGTTCTAGGGGACTGATGACCTCAGATGTTAAGTCCCATAGTGCTCAGAGCCATTTGAACCATTTTTTGAAAATCGAACTGCTTGTAGGGGTGAACGTGGTCGCCAAGGATAGATCTGTACTTGTGTTGATCCATTGTGCCTTCGAGAATGACGAGGAATTGCCACGAAAATATTCCCCAAACCACACAGCTTGTAACACAGGAAATGCATATGAAATACCTTCTGTACCATCCAAAATTTTCGCCGTTTAATATCCGTTGATAACTTGCCCTGTACTTTTGATTCTGAATATGTAACCTGTACTACAGAAACTGTATTTAATACGTAATGGATGTACTAGTGTATTTAATTTTGGCTGTATATAATTGATTCTAATTATAGTGACAATTTTGTAAATTACTGGGTAATAGCCAAGGGAATTGTATTGAAATGTGTCGACAGCAACGACGACATGGTAGTAGCTGTACCGTTGTTTATCTTTGCGTATGGAGAGTCCCTGTCGCTTTGCGAGCAGTGAGGAAGCAGAGCAGCTTGAGCCCTGAAAGAGTGCGGAAGTGTTTGCTGGGCGCTCCCCCACCGCGGTGTGCAGCTATGCTCGCGCCAATGTAGACAAGCCTGATTTGCTGAGCCACGAATAATGAGAGCGTGGTAGGGGTGGACGTGCGCAGGAAGCTACAGTTCCAACTATTGCTTGTCCCATATCATCCGTGGCTCTGACAGTTTGTACGCAAACGGTCAACCCAGGGCTTGGCCGTTTGCACCGCGAGGCAGCACTGCGCTGCAGCAACTAGTGTTACCTCCATACGCCTAGAAGATACGGCAGAAATCGCGGAAGAGAGATTCCCTAGCACGATTGGTAAGCAGAGCGTTAGAGTGACTTACGCTGTTGAGTGGTGTTCATCTTTGTGTTTGTGTCGGCATCAGTGTGTGGCCTAGAGTTGAAATGTCAAAACACAATGGGGCTGCTGTGGTAAACAGTGCCTCAAGGAATTGTACCTGAATTGCATGGGTACGGTACAGGATTTTATACAGCACAGATAGGCCGTGGTGTGATATAATTGTGTGACAAGCTGTAGGAATCTGTTACCAGTGTACGTACCTTCTTAGTTGACTGTCTGTCAGTTTTTCTGTCAGTGACTATTGTGTTGTTCATGCGTTATGTCTGGATGGTGTCTGGTTAAGGTGTTGTGTGTTGATCGGTGCTATTGCACTATGTTGTGATCTAGTATTTTTGCTACAGAATTATTTCAGTGCCCCCTCAGTAAAATTGATTTAAGTAGGGGGAAACTATCTCTCTTATATATGAGATGTGTTGAGGTCTCTCAGGTTAGGTTTTATGTTCTTTGGTGCGCCGTTCAAGTTTTGATTATTTTATTATTGTGATGCGCGAAATTATCTTCATCAAACTAAATGTTTGTACCAGTCTTATACTGTTATTTATAAGTTAACTGCTGCTTGTCTTGTTCGTTTACGCATGCATTCTCTGATAGTAAATTTTATGTTAATGAATCGAAGTACCTTTTTAAGAGTTCAAGCTCGCACAATATCCCAGCCAAACTCCACTCCCATCTAAATCTGCGCCATGTTGACTAAGAATAGCTCTCACGAAAAGACGTAAATGACAGCAATGTTCTTTGCTTTCAATAACACACTCCAGGAGATGAGGCTTTCGTGAGGAGGCTGGCTAATTATGTATCAAACTATGAAAAACAGATGAAGATGCAGTCATAAACATTTATGAAACATTGTTCCACTGATGTGATTAGAACCTGAAAAGAAAACAGCAATGGATAGATCTGTGACAGAGAAAAAAGGAATTTTGTAGACTTCATCCCTCCACAAATGACCTCTCGAACTCCGAGAGTAAAGTGCAGATTCCTGTGTGTAGTCGTACGAGAGAAGTCTGACAAAAATAAATTTCGAATAAAAACATCAAATTGTGAAATACCTGTAGGTAATGAAACTCTTCTAGGAGGCATAATAACAAACAGGAATAGTAAAAAATACAGATTCAAAAAATAAGGTTGCAGACTTTCTCGTTATGTGCAATACGCCAAATGAAAAAGTAACGCAACAGAGATGTACTGCGCGACGACATCAAAGTAAGCGAATGCCTGATATTAACAGCGAAATGAAATGAAAAAGTTGCGCCACCATTACGTAAATATAAAATTATGACGTGATATATTGTCGCTTGCAGCTAATCTAGAAAAAGCACGGCAGTTATTCAAGTTCATGAATTCACTCTTGTACACAATGCATTTGTTGGTGAGAGTGTGATCTGCGAGAATAATTGCAATATCCGTAATTGAGAATTATAAACGAGCCTGCTCGTTGCGAGTTATACGAGCAAAAACATGCTTTAATCTGAGATTAATTTAATTGATGAATAGCTCGAGGAGGCTCTGCAACACACACAGTGTGGCGGAATACGCAAATAACAGTCAAATACATGAAAGGGAAAGGTGGCGAGCAGAGGTGCAACCATTTCGAAAGTAAATGTAAAGCTCATGTACAGGTAACGACATTTTGTGTTCAAATAAAAATTTTTCTGTAGGGCAAGGTACTAACTTTATGTATAAATCCGATATTTTTAAGTTATCGCTAGGTAGGACATCGTAAACTAACGTACAACGTGCTGTCGTAACATCATTAATCATCTATTCAGAAACAAACTTAAACTTTCAAACAAAAATGAGCTATTTTTTGGAATGACGCGGAATACATTTTTAATTTTCTGGTCAGTGTTGAAAATGGAAAAGTACTCAATCACCTGTAGACACTTGAAGATTCCTGATGAAATTTCACCTCATAGCAGTCGAAACGCCCAATATTGAAGAAGCTTCAAGACCATCATGACGCAGTCAAATAACCCACAAGATTTTTCCATCAAATGAAAAAGTGAATGACATGGTATAAAATAATGTTTTCCGAACAACATATTCTGTATAATTAGTAGTATATAGCGAACATTATCTACATAGACAGTGCTTCAACTAACAACAGTGTCATAAAGATACAGAGAGTAGAGGACTGTAAACTATGCATTGCATATTTTTTATAACAAGCAACTGCCTGTCACATCGGCACGTGGCGCTATCTTTAAAAGAAGCACGCAATCATAAGGTCCAACTCGGAGTTTACCGCTTTATTTCGTTTTTGGCGCTAATTTCAGAAATGATATTCTTTTCTTTTTCTATCACGTAAATTTCTGCTAAAAAAAGATCGATAACTTGCAGGGGAAAATCCTAAATAGGCCATTTTTATATAAATATCATTTATGTGAAATGCTATTGAACCACATTATTCAACGTTTAATCTTCAACATGGAAATAGAAAAGTTTATAAGGCGTTACTACAACACTGTTAAAAGGCTTTCTAGTAGTGTTTTCTTTCTCCTTCCATACTTGTTATTGTACTTTTCCTGCTGTGGAGGTGACGATTTTCTTTTTTTAACATCCAACAGCAGTCTGCCACCATGTTTTACGTTCGACCGTCCTTGATATCTTCGTTCCACTTCTTTTATGTCTTGATGGAATCGTTCTCCTTGTTCTTCACTGACAGCTCCAAGATTTTCTGGAAAACAGTCCAGATGAGAATGAAGGAAATGAACTTTAACACTCACACAGTTTGTTGTTAGATAACAGATCGGCAACAATATTCTGTAGTTTGGGTTCTTTTTATTCCCTTACCATTTTTTTAAAAGACTTACATGCTTTCCTTTCCTGATTTTCCATTTTCAACTCGAAGTTTTCATCGTTCATAAGTTTTCTTATATGACGTCCAACAAATATCCCTTCTTTAAGTTTCCCTCAGAAAGGCTAGGGAATTGCTCACAAAGATAACTAAAATACTCTCATTCTTTAGGCAATGCTTTGATGAGTTGTTTAATCAGTCCCAACTTGATGTGAAGTGGTGGTAGTAAAATCTTTTTAGGATCTACTCAAGTCTCTTTCTCAAAGTTCTTAATTTCCGGTGCCAAATTTTTTTCTTACTGGCCATTCTAACATAATGTTGTTTACAGCCATGGCTATCCCACTCACAGAGGGAGCAAGGGAACTTTGTGTAGCCACTCTGTTGGTGTTGGCCTAGTTGTGAAGAAATCACTGTCACATCCCCACAAACGGTCCACTTACGATCAGAATACTTAAGCTACTTAAGGCCAATCCAAGGTTCTCATAGTATTCTTTCAAATGAACTGAATGCCTTACTAGTGCAGATGCATATTTATTGCCATTGTACAGAAGAACAGCTTTCAGGCTCCTTTTGGAGGAATCAAGGAAAAGTCTTCATTAATTGGGTCTTTATTTGATATTGAATGTCTCCATCAACGCAGGAACATTATCACACAAAAAAACGAGGTCACCCACTCGAGAGAAAATAGCACGAACTCTTTTTCTCTACTCTCATACAAAATAAAGGATGTTCCAGGAGCCAACAACCGTTTTTCTTTCAATCTCAACTCAAAAACTCTCGGCTGAATCCTTTGGGAGGCCTAAGTCTAGCTAAATCTTTTATTTCCGACTGTGTTAGGGGTTTGGCTTACTGTTCATGGCCTCATAACTACCGTCATTTTCATCGTCATCACTGCCTTGAGACAGCTGATCAGCATCATGTAAAATGTTTTCAAGTGTAGCTGGCGGACAAGGTACAGGTAAATGAAGACCATGAGGAACAGGACAAATACCTGAAGAAATGTTTGGATACAAAGTCCCTTTTTTATTTTTCAAATTAAGACCTTTCATACAACAACAGCAAAAATAAGTCTTCACTGTGAATTTTCGGTTCTCTCCAAATCATAGGTACTGCAAAATGAAATGATTCCTTCTTACCTTGAAACCATTGTCTCAGGTTCTCTACACACATATAACACACTTTGTGAGGAGTCCATGACTTGTCTTGATCGCCAAGTGTCATACCAAAGTTGGCGAAGTATAACTTTTGAACGAAATCAGAAATGTTGCTCAGTTGCTTTTTAACATTATAAGTCTCACAGATATAGCAGAAACAATCAGGAGAGTTCCACAAACTCTAGAAGACATTATAAACACAAAACTAAATTTCACTTCAACGAAAACACAAAGGAAATGTGCTCAGCTGACTGGTTACAGCTACACTGTCAGTAGCTTGACATTGCAGTGGAGAGCAGAGAGTGTGTGGAAGGAGAAAGAGTGGAAGGGGTACTGACATCGACAGCACACTGGCAGCAAATGTAGTATGAATAGGATTCTACCACTTTTACCGTACAGTTTTTTTTAACAAAAGAAAGGCTTTGTGATGATGGCACTCTAAATTTAGACTGTTTACATTTGCAAAGTTAAATTATTAGGCTAAAAATATTATATTTTAAAGTTTTATCGCGTAAACAAAGGATGATGGAATTTTGTTACTATTTTTTCTATATTCTTCGCAACAAGTACTATGAGAATCGCAGTAAAAATTTGAAACAATTTTTTCATTACAGACTTGTATAATTGTGTGCAAGCAATGGGGCCAAACGATTCCGAATCCTGAGTTGAGTCAGTGGCTTACCCTGTGGAGTATTTTATTGGTGAATTTCCCTCATTTTGTATTGTTCACAGACTAATTTTCTTTCAACCGCGATGGTGTTTTTCAGTTCCCGCATGCTCAGAGTAATCCGCATGCCACGCTCGCCTAAATAATTTGTAAGTCTGTCAGCTTGTCAACTAGAGACTGAAATTTCGCATGATCAGGTAATACACCAGTGTGCAAAATTAAAGCAACAAAACCCTGTTTACCACTCCTGTGTCTAATTCACGATATAATCTTGCAAACTGTTAATAAATGTCCGTACGAAAGTGTTCTTTACGGGAGATGGTATTTCGGTCAATGATAAACCACGCCAACGATGACATCAGGGCACCTATCGAATGGAGTAGTTTTTGCCGGGTAGTCCCACATCCGCAAGTGCTGCGTGCACAGTCACAGACGGTGTAGTATGAAAAGCACGTGCCAGATTCTGCAGTGGAGGGCCGTAGGAAGAATGGAGGCATGACAATCGAAAATTCATGTGGCCCGATTGCTTAACGTGAATCATTCTATTGTTTCGGATCGGGTGACAGTTTATAGAGACCGAAACTGTATCCCGAAGACCAGGGCAGGGCCGACAACGTGAAACACCGGAAAGATAGGACCTTTATTTGCCCCGGCAGCTGCCATCTGATCCCGCAGCATCCCGTGGACGTGTTCTATCGAGGCAAACGGTGTAGAGAAGGCTTCGACAGAGTGGCCTTTATTGTCAGAGACCTGCTGTATGTGAGTTTCTGGCACGTCTACACAGAAGGGAACGTCTAGAGTGGAGTCGTCTGCATGCCACCTGGACAGTCGAACAGTAGGCCAATGTTCTTTACATAGATGAGTCGCAATTTGTCTGGAGAGTGATTCTCGACGGATTCGCATCTGAAGGGGATGTGGAACACGATTTCGAAAGCCGAAAGTTGTGCGCAAACAGATCGATATCGCGGGGATTGCTAATTGTGTGGGCTGGCTTGTGTTGACGACTGGGGCGCTTCTACATGAAAGGTTTAACTCCTGTCAGATTTCGTAACGTGGTATTGGGACCTTATTGCGAGGTACTGTGCACCCAGACTTCGTACTGATGGACGATAATGCTCGACCTCTTTGGCCGGCCGCGGTGGTCTAGCGGTTCAGGCGCTCAGTCCGGAACCGCGCGACTGCTACGGTCGCAGGTTCGAATCCTACCTCGTGCATGGATGTGTGTGATGTCCTTAGGTTGATTAGGTTTAATTAGTTCTAAGTTCTAGGGGACTGATGACCACAGATGTTAAGTCCCATAGTGCTCAGAGTCGTTTGTACCATCGACCTCATTGGGCACGAGTGGATGATATTCGCATGCCGTGTCCTGCTTGCTCTTTCGATTTGAATCCCATGTACGTGTGGAATGCACTATGGAGACTGGTAGCATCACGTCAGCATACGCCAGCCAAGACTTTGCGAGTAGCTCCGCAGAAAGAACGGGCTTCATTGCCTCAACAGGACAATAATGACATTATTCACGTCACGTTCTGTCGTTGTCAGGCTTTTATTGCTGCCACATCTCATAGTGATCATATTAACCAGTTGTCGGAATGTGTGTGCAAATCTATTGAGTTAGAAGAAACGAAGAACATTTTCGTCTACTGTTATGCATGTTGCAGTTGTTTACATTGTATGTTCTTTATATTCTTTCTACTGTGCTGTCAACTGTTTATACTGCTTTGCGACAAAATAAACCCAAACTTACAAAATTTTCGTTTGTTGCTTTAATTTTGAACACCAGTGTAGGATCTGATTTTCCACCTGCCCCATATCCCTCTTAAATGATGTGCATTGTCGAATGTTCAGTCTAGATGTGCTGCACAGTTGTTGGAAACTGTACCAATGTTAACTGTGACGGCGTGTGGTTTCAACAGGACACAGTTAGATACTTAATGTTCATAAGATCCTGAACGACGTATATCCTCATTCCTGAATTAGGAGGAGACGTTCTCCCCCACGACCGATTTTTAAGATTCTGACATATGTGGTGCCACAGTGATTCGTTGAGGTCTGAAAATAATTAGTAGGATTTCAGATGCCTGTCTCATGGTACAACAGATGACAGGCGTGTTTCAGATTTGAAAAGTTTTATGCTTCGTTGCGTATCAGCATCGATGCTGGCTGTCGTACATGGAAGAGTTGCTAGGACCTTAAATTGTTATAAGGACGTTGCTTTTGACGGGACACCGACAATAATTATTTATTATCAATGATTATATCCTCTACGGTTGTAAAACCGGGTTGTTTTTCGTTTTTAGAAATAAATAATTCCGATAACTTTAGCCGATTTCATCATCAATGTTATAAGGAGGATTAATTTTCAACCATCTATTCCTAATTTAAAGATATTCACTTTACTCTCGCTACAGTTCTGACCATAAAGTTTTTGAGACTCCTGGAGTGCGGTACACATGTATCTCTGACACCCTGAATCGTATGTTTCTGATTAGAGGCACAAAAATGCGCATCCAGTCCACCTTATGAACATCAGATGTATCTTAATCAGTCATGAAATTTTACTTTGTTATTATAAGAGACTAATATAACTGATTTTTATCTCTTGAGGAGCTCCTCCCTCGAAAAGGAGAAAAGCTCTGTTTTAAAATTAAATTAAAATAAAATCTATAGCAACCATGTCACCAAGATGAACATTGGTCGAAAGTAGTTCCATAATATGAACAGCAAATGTAGTGGACAGACTGCCTGCACTGTGTTTGTCCATCCTCTTTTGAGTATTTCTGCGCGGTACTGGATCCTTACCAGATATGACTGATTGAAAATTTCGAAAAAAATCTGAAAAGGTCCTCTTGTTTTTACTACCGTAAAATACTAAAGCGAATGTTAGGAGTATAATATGCGAGATGGGGTGGTAATCATTAAACCAAATGCGTTTTTCAGAGTAGCGAGATATTTCACGAAATTTAAGTCACGAACCACGACCTTCTTCCTCCGAATGCCAATTTTGTCCAAAACGTAAGAACAAAAGTAGCGTTTGGATGGTGGGTCACTGCCAAGTAACACAGCTGGAGAATGGCCATATGGCGAGAGGAGGGAATATGCAATGCACCCAGGAACACTATCGAACAGGATAGTTTTTCTGGTTCTGGAATTAGGGTATGGGGAGGCTTAGTGCGTAGGCGTGCTGACCTCCAAATCTCTGATCACGGTGCAATCATCAGTCACTGTTATTTTGACCCTGTACCACTTCCCAATGTGTGGCTCTCGAGAAAAAGGTTTTGGCCTTAACCTCATATTTACGCATGACAATTCACGTCAGTATCGAAGAGCACGTACGGAGGAGCTATTTGAATGAGTAAATATTCGGAGAATGGTCTGACCTGCACTTTGCGCCAACTTAAATCCCATCGCGCACATGCGGGCTGCATCGGGGAGACGCATTGCACCACGTCCACACGCACCAACGACCACCAGCAGTTGTCAATAGCGCTGTTGCCAGAATAGAACGTCCTACCACAAGAACTCTGTACCAACGCTGTGGCCAGCATGGGAGTATGTTGCAGTGGAAGCCCTGCCGGCCGTGGTGATCACACACCCCATTAAAAACAATATCCAGCCTTTTGTAACTTACAAGGGATGATCATAAATCGAGGTTACATCAGTGCAATTACTGTCTCTGAAGAAAAGAGTCATTTCTGTTCGTCTCACTGAGTATTTCTTTAAGCTATTTTCTTTCATATACAGTAGCAGTTCTTTATATATGGTCAAGGTTTCATCGAGCTCTGTTTCTTGGCAGAGACATATCATGCAATCGACATTTCGTTCCATGTTAATAGTTACCAGTTTACTGAAATAGTTACTTTCTATGTTATCATTTTTGTGAATATTTTATTCTATCTCAACATTTTAACCGACTCTGTTCAGCATTTACTGTATTTAAATCCCTATTAATATCAGCGCCGCCTTAATACGGTCATTATCAGTGGCTTTTAAATATGACTAATGCGGTCTCCGCTATTCAAGGAACGGCTTTACTTCTCAGCTTTAGCTTAACTGTCCTATTGATCGGTGCTAGATGTATTCTCGAATGAACTATTATGCAAAACAATTGTTGTCACTTATTACAGATAATGTGAAGATGCGCTAACCGTGCGAAACGCGTCATTATTAATAGAACATTCGCAACGGAGAACCGAGCGAGGTGGCGCAGTGGTTAGCACAGTGGACTCGCATTCGGGAGGACGACGGTTCAATCCCGTCTCCAGCCATCCTGATTTAGGTTTTCCGTGATTTCCCTAAATCGTTTCAGGCAAATGCCGGGATGATTCCTTTGAAAGGGCACGGCCTATTTCCTTCCAAATCCTTCCCTAACCCGAGCTTACGCTCCGTCTCTAATGACCTCGTTGTTGACGGGACGTTAAACACTGACCACCACCGAAACGGAGACTGTTATATATTTTTTCAACATCATGTGAAAGCTACGTCCGTCTTTAACTTTTACACAGCAGTCTATACATTAGAGAACATAAATTTATTTGCCAAGATCGCTAATAGTAAAAAATGGTTCAAATGGCTCTGAGCACTATGGGACTTAAAATATGAGGTGATCAGTCCCCTAGAACTTAGAACTACTTGAACCTAACTAACCTAAGGACATCACACACATCCATGTCCGAGGCAGGATTCGAATCTGCGACCGTAGCGGTCACGCGGTTCCAGACTGAGGCGCCTAGAACCGCTCGGCCACACCGGTCGGGGATAATAATAACTTTTATTCTCAATAACCGGTTTCAGTAGTCAGCGTTACCATCTTCAGATCTTGACAAACAGATCATTGCATATTTGTTAAAACAATGGTAAAAGTTCTCCTTCTTACGAATTGGTAGGAACTTAATAGACGCGAAGACTGATGTAACGGCATGTTAAAATTAGCGACGCCCTGATAGTGAGTGACGTAAGACAGATGTGCTTGGTAAATAACTGTGTATATAGTTGTCTTAATTTTGACATGCCGATGCATCAGTCTTCTCGTCTATGAACTACGTGTTAATTCATGAGAAAGAGCAGTTTATAGTTATTTTAAGAATTATGCAATGACGTGTTCGTTGAGATCTGAATATGGTAACACTGTTTACCGAAACCAGTTATCGAAAACAAAGATTATTATTTGCGAAATTGGAAAAGAAGTTTATGTTTGCTAATGTATTATCGCAGATCGCTCCTTGCGGCTCAAAATGAATAAACTACAACAGTGTATCCCCGACCGGTGTGGCCGAGCGGTTCTAGGCGCCTCAGTCTGGAACCGCGTGACCGCTACGGTCGCAGATTCGAATCCTGCCTCGGGCATGGATGTGTGTGATGTCCTATACACGCGCAAAATGGACATCACAATAAAGTAAGAGAAATCGGAGCTCACATGTTTTTAAGAACCAGCCGCTAAACACTGAAGTCTGAATTTCCAGTAGTCATGTACACGTAGATACAGCTGTTGTTGGATTTCGGCGTTTCATTGAATAATGTAGTTGTCTTTTTCCGTTGCTGGTTAAATTACGGAAACAAGTTAATCATCATTTTAATGATCTTCTTTGGCAATTTTCTTTTAGATGAAAACAGGTTACCAATATGAATATCGGATCAAAAAATTGTAGTGAAATAGTTGGAAGCCTCTTCTCAAATTGACGTCTACATCTGCCATTTTACATTTTTGGCCTGTTATTTTTTTAATTAATAATGTAACTAGTTAGTTATGCTTTCCTTTTGATAACTGCTTTTCCAATATCTCTGCTTTAGTTCTACGGAACTAGACAGTTTCCATCTTAGGTGTTGTACATCAACTCGTTTGCAATAAGCTCCCGGCCAGCGGAACGTTAAGCTGCCCAGCCAGAAAATGCAGAATAAAAAAGCGGGGAAACGCGCTCAGCATTACAGCCATGCCTGCTTTGGCGCCGCCTGGCCTTTGTTATTCCGGCCGCCTCCCAGTAGCTACGCTGCAGCAGCTTGCAGAAATTCATTTACGGCACGAGCGTGCCCGCCTTGGCTCCCTACAATGAAATTGCGCCGCTCCTAAATGAACGAATTATGTAGTCTGTGCCGCAGTCTCTCTCTCTCATTTCCATACTTGTTTGTTACACGTAACCTGTCCAACGGCGCGGAAATGAAGAAAGCTACCTCTGATTTGAGCTGGTAACCGCTCTAGACACTCGATTACAAAGGTACAAAATTTACTGTCACAGCTCCGTTCTGCTCTGTAAATACATTTTCACATATGTTGGAATTTAATAAAATGAAAAGAACACCTGGAGTTCTCCAAAGAAGCTTGTCAGGGACTCTTTGATCAATGTTCGTAGTATAACCACACTCTGAGTATGAGGAACACACTCATTGCTGGCTCACTGCAATCATGTGAGTTAAATGTCTCCATTGGATTTGAGGAAAGATATAGTCACAATATCAGATTGATGTAATGAAGGAATAATGCTTGACGTTATATGTTTATATGAGGAATATAAAGTAAAGCAACGAACATCACAAGGCGATTCCTGACAAGAGAATGAACAAAAAATTTCATGGTAACGTAATGTCCTGAAATAGACAGTGAGTCTGCAGTAAAGCAGTTAGCACTGATCTCTTACATTATGTGGTATCACATATCGATATTGACGTTGGTAACAGAATGGCAAGTTTCTGACGCCAACACAGGTTGCACAGGCTATGGTGGACCCAATGTTGCACTCATATACAACCGCTCGCTTACCGATAGATCTGTACCTACAGATTGGAAAATTGCGCAGGTCGCACCGGTGTTTAAGAAGGGTAGTAGGAGTAATCCATCTAACTACAGACCTATATCATTGACGTCGGTTTGCAGTAGGGTTTTGGAGCATATACTGTATTCAAACATTATGAATCACCTCGAAGGAAACGATCTATTGATACGTAATCAGCATGGTTTCAGAAAACATCGCTCTTGTGCAACGCAGCTAGCTCTTTATTCGCATGAAGTAATGGCCGCTATCGACAGGGGATCTCAAGTTGATTCCGTATTTCTAGATTTCCGGAAAGCTTTTGACACCGTTCCTCACAAGCGACTCCTAAACAAGCTGCGGGCCTATGGGGTATCGTCTCAGTTGTGCGACTGGATTCGTGATTTCCTGTCGGGAATCGCAGTTCGTAGTAATAGACGGCAAATCATCGAGTAAAACTGTAGTGATATCAGGTGTTCCCAGGGAAGCGTCCTGGGACCTCTGCTGTTCCTGATCTATATAAATGACCTGGATGACAATCTGAGCAGTTCTCTTAGGTTGTTCGTAGATGATGCTGTAATTTACCGTCTAGTAACGTCATCCGAAGACCAGTATCAGTTGCAAAGCGATTTATAAAAGATTGCTGTATGGTGTGGCAGGTGGCAGTTGACTCTAAATAACGAAAAGTGTGAGGTGATCCACATGAGCTCCAAAAGAAATCCATTGGAATTCGATTACTCGATAAGTAGTACAATTCTCAAGGCTGCCAATTCAACTAAGTACGTGGGTGTTAAAATTAGGAACAACTTCAGTTGGAAGGACCACATAGATAATATTGTCGGGAAGGCGAGCCAAAGGTTGCGTTTCATTGGCAGGACACTTAGAAGATGCAACAAGTCCACTAAAGAGACAGCTTACACTACACTCGTTCGTCCTCTGTTAGAATATTGCTGCGCGGTGTGGGATCCTTACCAGGTGGGATTGACGGAGGACATCGAAAGGGTGCAAAAAAGGGCAGCTCGTTTTGTATTATCGCGTTATAGGGGAGAGAGTGTGGCAGATTGATACACGAGTTGGGATGGAAGTCATTACAGCATAGACGTTTTTCGTCGCGGCGAGACCTTTTTACGAAATTTCAGTCACCAACTTTCTCTTCCGAATGCGAAAATATTTTGTTGAGCCCAACCTACATAGGTAGGAATGATCATCAAAATAAAATACGAGAAATCAGAGCTCGAACAGAAAGGTTTAGGTGTTCGTTTTTCCCGCACGCTGTTAGGGAGTGGAATGGTAGAGAGACAGTATTATTGTGGTTCGATGAACCCTCCGCCAAGCACATAAATGTGAATTGCAAGTAGTCATGTAGATGTAGATGTAGATCTGCTGAGCCAGACCTATAGAAGCTCTATACTACAAGCGCCTTCTGTCGCCGCAATATAGGACGGCCGGCGGCAGCTGCTCAGCCCACTTGTGCATGGAGCCTCCTCGTTTCGACACCAAGTTCGTGCTGAAGTGCAAGGATCCTCATCCTAGTTGACATTGTGATAGCTGGACCCTATTTCTTGCTGCATATTTGTAATGAGTCTTCGTACTCTTGGAGAAATACAGGTGAAGTAAATCTTATGTTCATTGTGTAAACTTGTTCGCTAATCATTTCTGCTCCTGCCCATCTTTCCTGCGACGGCAGTTGGCGCACCACTCAGTAGCCCATACACATTGTATGTCATGAGTTTATTAACACACGCTTGCCAGCGAAGATGGTAGTTACGAACTACATTCTCTGTGTGGCAAGTTGTGTGGTTTCAGATGTGTCGTAGCCCAAAGAGCTCTTTATTCATTCCAGGAGCAACCCGCTATGGTTTTATTCCACAGTGTGGTTACCATTAACCTTTCGCTACTTGAGATATTGCAGGCTGAAAACTATTTACGCATGGGTACCCCTAGGCTACTGGGAAAATGTTGAGCCTGCACGCTGCACAATTTGCGATGTTACTAGTGTTAGTGTCATGACCTGTTGTTTCAGCGACGTAGGAGGGACTCGGACCGAAAGAATAAAAGAACGTGCAGCTTCAACGGCACACGCTACTGTGTTCTCTGGGCTACGGGAGAGATGTACTTTGGATTCACTTGGTTTGGTGCACAGTGCAGCTCCACCTCACGTTAGTTGTGGGGTCACTTGGTTACCCCATGACACATTTGGAGAAGACCGAATCATTGGCCAATCGTTTCAAACTACATGGCCACCAAGATTACTAGATTTGAGCCTGTGTGATTTCTGTACGTGGGGTCATTTTAAGGACGGGATTTATCAACACTAGGACATGCCAGTGGTGGAAGATGAGCATAGCGAGGTAGGTAAAAAACATCCTGTCTGAGATGTTTCAGGCAGCAGTAGAGCAATCCCTAGTGCCGTTCCACGCAGTCGTGGATGCAGATGGTCGTCACACTGAGCAACGTTTGTAACTTCGAATGGAAAACACGGTACGCTTTTAACGAATGTTACCCTCTCACTTGAAAATTAAAATGTGTGTCTTTCAGTGGTTTATTCATTTATTTTTCCACAAGCCCTTATAAATATTTCCTCAAAGTTTCATTGTCGTACGATCACTCGATTTTCATTGCGGTCCTCTCAAGCAGCGAAAGTTTAATTTTAACCACTCTGTACACTGAAGCGCGCAGTCGAGATGCCGCACAGATCTACGTAACCTCTTGGTAGACAGAACCACCCAACTCACAAATACTTTGTCACCATTTATCGACGTTTGTGTGAGCATGTGGGTCCCTTCACAAAAATGAAAAACTTGGATGGCCATGAGTAGTTCATGTAGCATGTAGTGATATATAATCGTCATACATTGAATGGACGAGATTTCAAGTGATTTCCGTAGTTCTTACTGATATTCTGCATTTTAAATATCGTTCAACGCCAGTGTTTTGTTTCATACTTCAAATGAAGCTCACAAAGTAGGTCAATTAAAGGTAGATATCCAAGGTGTAGTGAAGCAGCTTAAATCAATAAAGGCAAGTCTTGCAGTCCATATTGTGTACTAGTTCCATTCCTATCTGGATATGCTGATCTAACAGCTCTATGCGTAGCAATCACCAGTAGGAAGCAAGGTTGGTGTGTGTTGAGGTGCTGGATCAAATAAACTTCTATGGTTTCAGTTCAGAACCAACACAAACCCCCTGACCACCAGGTTAAACTGCGTATTCATGGACTCGGACTGCAACCTGCTACTCGCCGCTGCCCAAGCAGGGAACAAGCAGTTAATTCAAGCAGACAGACGGCCTCGTTAACGGTCAACACGTTTTCCTCTATACACCAACCTGGCCGGACTACTGAAGCTAGTGCCTCGACTGTTACAGGGAGCCGTCAGCAAATTGTTGGCAACTAGTTGCTATTCTGCAGTGGGCACTCAACCAAACTCCTTCCCGTTACTCACACGCGAGTCTTTATCTTCGTGAAGCACGACGCCAATGCTTCTGGCGGGACACCCGAACCGCAGTTACTCGCAATGTACCAAAGACGTAAGCAGAGCAGTAGGTACCGATAAAGGCTCTCAATCGACGAAAGATCCGTACACGTCTTACCAATACAATCAACAACAGTAACCCGCAGAATTACATACCCATATCATTGAGTCAATCTCCTGTGGTATTTGGACACTATGAATTACCTGGAGGAAAACGATTTTTTGACATATAATTAGCAGAGATTCAGAAAATATCGTTCTTGTGAATGAGACATGGTATTTAGAGAAAGGCAGGATTCATTGTGGACGGGGCCGTACTCAGTTACCGTTGTTGACTCAGCTTTTTTTAAAAATCAGGTACACTTTAATTGAAAACAATTGCAAATAAGGTTGACAATAAGGAACAATTGTCAAATTTGACTGTTAAGACACAATGTCTAGTAAATAATTTCTTAAGCAAGTTGCACTCACGGATGAAGGCCTTATTGACCAGAAATTCAACTTATATCGTTCTTGTGAATGAGACATGGTATTTAGGGGAAGGCAGGATTCATTGTGGACATGGCCGTACTCAGATGGTCCCAATAGTAATAACTCAAAAAAACAATTTGACGGCTGAAGGCCTGGATAGAAAATTCTTAAGAACGAATTAAACTTCTCCAAGAGATACTAAAATACTACAAAAAAGAACAACCATCAAATTTTCACTATTAAGAGACAATATATAATAAAAATTCTTAAGACAAATTGCATTCACGGTTGAAGGCCTTATTGACAAAGCATCACGATCTGACCGAATCAAGAAAGAAGTGGGCCTCGGACAGTGCTCCAAGGATCGACCTGGGAAAGTCTTTGAACTTCGTAAACGATGAGACAGGTAGCCAACAGTTGTATTCACTTAACCGGGTTGCAACTCAAACTAGTGACAATTTAAAGGCAGGCCAACACTCTTGCAACATCTACCTAACGTCTGATAACCAACACAACGATGGAATAACCCAAACAAGGCGGAACCGGCGGACAGCATTGCGTCTTCACAATCTGGTGTTTAGAACATCCGGACCCACTACGACCAAAGTTGTGCAAAAGAAAGAAATATCTGAACCACAATCAAGGAGGCTGTCGAACTACACGCCTTACCGGACAGCAACGGGAAGGGGAGGAAAGGCACACTGCCGCGAAAATACGCTAACCTCCAGGGCAGGTAGCTGGTGCGTTAGCGGCAACTAGGCAGAAAAATACCGATGGTTGAACTTCATCAATAAACTCAAGGAATTCAATGATTGATAATAAAAGGTGGAGGACGGCTAATTAATTTCGCCAACTCCAAACTCGTTGCTCTTCATCTCAGCGACCCTGCGAGCAGCAACAGCGTGATCTCAAACTAGTGGAGGTTTCACAACTAGATTAATGTTCACTCACCTCAAACGTCATGGGTCCGGTGGAGAACGAGGTTGTCGCCCTCGCAACTACAGCCCCTCGATCCGGATAACACATGACACCCTTCCAAAGATAGTACTAGAGTACTAGATATCGATAACCGTTGCTGCTTCCACTCGCAGATAGACAACGCCAGCAAACGTAGTGGCGCCAGTAAACACGAGAAGAAAACGAGATGCCACTATCCATATTACACGATGCCAACCTACCAACGGCACCAACGCGAGACGCATCACGGCTCAGTGAAACATAACTAACTCTTTATTCACACCGAGTAATGAGACTTATCGACAGAAGATGTCAACATGATTTCACTTTTCAAGATTTCCATAGGACTTTCGACACCATTCCTCGCAAGAATCTTCTAATCCACTTGCATGTCTGTCGAATAGTGTCTTAGATCTGCGAGTAGCTTTCAGTAAGGGACGAAAGACATCGAGAAAAGCAGAAGTGATATCCGGTGTTCCCCAAAGAAGTGTTATAGATACTCTGTTCTTTCTAATCCATAAAAACGATTTTGGAGATAATGTGATCAGCCCCCTTAGATTATTCGTAGATGATGCTGTTTTTTACCCTCCAATAAAGTCATCAGGATCAAAAACAATTGAAAAATGATTTATATAAGATACCTGCATCGTGCGAAAAGTGGCAATTGGTTCTAAGTAATGAAAAACGTAAAGCCATCTGCATGAGTACTGAAAGGAATCGAATAAATTTCTATTCCTCAATAAATCACACAAATCTAAAGGCTGTCAATTCAACTAAAATACCTGGGTATAATAATTATGAGCGAATTAAAATGAGATGATTGCATAGGTAATAATCATCTTGTGGTGTTGTAGTTCTCCTTACGTCCGTGGTTGCTATGAAAATAGGACGAGGTATTCCGCCTTATGCAAGACACCTTTTCAGCTTCGTTTTACCCAGACATGTTTCAGCACTATTTAGTGGGTTATTTTATTTTCTTACTTACTTGCATCTACTGAGAAAGTAAGGAAATAAAATAACCCACTAAAGAGTGCTGAAACATGTCTGGGTAAAACGAAGCTGAAAAGGTGTCTTGCATAAGGCGGAATTCCTCGTCCTATCCGCAAAGGTAATGTTGTGAGGAAGGCGAGACAAACACTTTCTTGGCAGAAAACTTGGAATACGCAACAAGTCCACCAAACAGACTGCCTATACTACACTTGTCCGTCATCTTCTGGAATACTGCTGCGCGGTAGGGGATCCCTGCCAGTCAGGATTGACGGAGGACGTCAAAAAAATTCAAAAAGGGGCAGCTCGTTCTGTAGTATCGGTAGATAGGGGAAAGAGTATCATAGCTATGATACACGAGACTAGGGGCAACCATTAAAAATGACATTTTTCGCTACGGCCAGACCTATTCACGAAAGTTCAATCACCAGCTTTCTCCTCTGAATGTAAATAAAAATAAAAATAACAAAAACTTTGTTAACGCCTGCCTACGTAGGAAGAAATTATCATCGTAATAAAATAAGAAAAATTGGAGCTCGTACGTGAAGATTTAAGTGTTCGTTTTTCCGGAATACTATCCGAGAGTGATACCGTGGAGAAATACTGGGAAAGCATTTCGATGAAGCTCTCTGCCAGGCATCTAAATGCCAGTTACGGAGTAGACATGTAGATGTAGATAGCAGCTACTGCAGGAGTCCAACCCACAACTTCCGGCTCAGGAAATAGTGACACTGCTGAGAAACATGGAGACCACCAGGGAAGACAATTCGAGGCATCTGAAGGGCAGCTGGAGGTGGGGAACACATGCTAGACTTGCCTGACCTGCTGCGTAATGATAGAATTTTTCGATATTAATCACCTCTGATTAAATGGAAAAGTCGACAAAGCGAAGAGACGCGCTTCTGTACTTCTGTCCAGTCAAAACAAGAGTGACATCCTGTGAGACTCTCTTGAGTTGCAAACTATCCTTCGCAAATGGGTCATAGGAGGAAGTTAAGAGGTATCACAACAAAAAAAAAATGGCTCTGGGCACTCTGGGACTTAACTTCTGAGGTCTTCAGTCCCCTAGAACTTAGAACTACTTAAACCTAACTAACCTAAGAACATCACACACATCCATGCCCTAGGCAGCATTCGAACATGCGTCTGTAGCGGTCTCCCGGTTCCAGACTGACGTGCCTAGTACCGCTCGGCCACACCGGCCGGCGAGGTATCACAGCCTGCAAGCAGTAATTCCCTTTCCATTTGGGTAGTGGACTAGCAAATGTAGATACAAACAGTGATATAAGGCTCCCCACACTACTGAATACACAGATAAATTGGAAGCTACTGTACAGATGTAATAAACATTAATCCATCATTCGCAGTATACTTTATCCTTGTTCGATAATTAGTGGTAAGTGGCGGAGAAAAAAAGTTCATTTCTATTTACGTTATTATTGTAGGGTACTGTATTTTGTAGCTTTTCTAATTCATACTCGTTTACCTGCTGTATAAGAGGGGAAAAAGAAACAATTGATCGTAGAGAGCAGGTCTAAAGGTGCTCGACGTGGTACTATGGGGGGAAAAAATGCTCTGTGGTGAAATACGAACATAGCTGTAATCGCAATCTGATGATCAAAACACATTTTTCCTGTTTAATAGTCGACAGTGTATCAACGAGAAGCATGGTCTTTAAAACAGAATGCTCAGGCGAGCCGTGCGTTATCAGCGGGCGCGTGGCGCGCCTCCCTGGGGCACGTATGTGGAGCCAGCTAGCTTTACTATACGGCTCGCTGCCTTCCGCAGCGACACGACATTATCGCCGAGGGCGCTTCGTATCGTCTAATGCGCGCCCTGCTGGGAGCTGTTGGGGTAAACACAGTCACGCAAGCGGAACACCTACTCAGTGTGGGGAAGTCGTAGCGTGCGTCAGGCGCTCACCCGTCTCGCCGCTGCGCTATGCAGACAGCTTAATAAACTGATATATGTCAGGGGAGAACACTGATGCGCGTGAAGAGATCAAGGCAGTTTGCCCAGAAGCTCTACCATTGCGGTAACAGCCTGCATGTGGAACGCTATTTACCGAGATGAAACACCTAATAATTCACTAGCTGTATCGTGTTTCACCTGAGCGGATTTCAACATCCGTACAGCTATAATACTGAGAAAGCTGTGGTGTCCAAGGCAGGCGACTCCAGATACACTGGTGCGCAATACTTAAGACAGAAAGCAACTTTCGCATTATGTGTCAGTGTCAAGTAACATAGCTCTCTGAAACTGGGACCACACATGGAAAGAACTGCTACAGTATACAGGGTGTCTGGAAACTGCGATTACAAACTTCTAGTACTTGCAAAGTAGAGGAAGTGCATAATATTTTGAATAGTAACCCATATCCGGAAAAACACCATGTTACAGCCGTTTGAAAACGTGTTTTCTTGGTAGACACACAATAGGTGGTGGGGGGGGGGGGGGGTTACGAATTATCGACTAATGCCTTTTTTATGTCTGTCCCACCTTTCTCACTTGGTTCGAGTGTGATTCAATTGTCTGTGAGTGTTAGAGCAAATATAGTTGAATCCATGTTTGTAGCGTACACCGCCATAATCTTTCTGAATGGCGAAGCACACGGTAATGGAAGAGATGCTCCTCGCCTTTATCAGGATCTCCACAACGCCCGACTACATCGCATACCCTTGTAGTCCCAATTATGCAACATATTCGAGAAAGGGATATCTTAACTGTTAGCAAGCGTAACTGTGATGCTCCAAGGAGAAGCCGCACGCCCGAATTAGAAGTGGCCGTACATACATCACGTTGAAGAGAACCCGACAACGAGTACAAGTGCAGTTTATCTGGCTATTAATGAGTGGAACTGTGAAACAAGTGTTGGGACACGTCCAATTAATTCCTTGTAAATGTGGTCGTGTTAACAATATTTTTTAAAGTGCTTGTAGCACGGAAATGGCATGTTTGCGAACGTACGTTCTAGTTCAAAATATTATCTACTCACTCCACTCTTCAAGTCCTAGAATTTTTAATGGGCGTTTCCGAACACCCTGTAGTACAGGGGGTACCTGAAAGTAATACACAAAGAGACGAACAGAAATGACACTTCTATTCAAAGGCTGTAATTACTCTGAAGTCACCGCGATTCACGATGGTTCCCTGGTCATTACAAACAGCTGGAAATGTTTCTTAGGAAGTTCTGATCACCACGGACGACAGTCCATGCTCTAGAACATGCCACCATGCTGGCTGCTAGTTTGGTGAGTAATTGTCGAGGTAGGGCATTCCATTCATCCACCAGAGCGACTGACACTTGCTGTGAGGTCGTTCGGACACGCGGAAGTACTGTAGTACGTCTCCCGAACACATCCCACATGTTTTGGATAGGATTTAAGTTAAGGAACGCGCAGGTCAGTCCATTCTCCGAATATTCTCACTTTCTCAGAAACCCACTCTCTGCACTGTTCAATTCAGTCGCACATTGCCATCCATGAAAATGAGGTCAGGGCCCAATACACCACTGTAAAAAGCAAATGGGGAAGGAATAGAGCGTGGCTCTGAGCACTATGGGACTTAACTTCTGAGGTCATCAGTCCCCTAGAACTTAGAACTACTTAAACCTAACTAACCTAAGGACATCACACACACCCATGCCCGAGGCAGGATTGGAACCTGCGACCGTAGCGATCGCGCGGTTCCAGACTATAGTGCATAGAACCGCTCGGCCACCCCGGCTGGCGAATATAGTGTCCTATTAGTGTTGACCAGTGTAGCGTACCATTCTCAAATATTTGGAAATCAGTTCACCCAAGAAACATTATGTTTCCCCACACCATAACACCCGCTGGACCATCAAAACGATCATGTTGGACAATGTTCCTGGGTGTAGTAGATGTTCGCAATTTTCCACATGTTAGAGTATGCCATTTTGATGGTCCAGGTGTAGGAAGGTTAATGTTTCAAGGACACTCTGACCTCCAAATTTTTGAACACTGTGCACTCACTGGTCAGCCTTATTGTTGACACTATATTCCTTCCCCGTGTGACTTCCTTCAATGGTACATTTAGTTCTGACTTCATAATAATGAATGACGAAGCGCGACTGCATCGAACTGCGCAGATGATGGAGCTCTTCGGACAAGCAAATATTCGGCAAATAGATTAGTCTGCCCGTTCTCCCGAATTAAATCCCAAATCGTTCAAATGGCTCTTGTAAGTAGGCTGTTTAGGTTTTTATGCTGGTAACGCTACGTAGCGCTCTATATGAAAATCACTGGCTGTGCTGTGTGCGGTCTGTGACTGGTTGGCATTGTAATATTCGCTATTGTAGTGTTGGGCAGTTGGATGTGAACAGCGCGTAGCGTTGCGCAGTTGGGGGTGTCATGAACTTTTGAACACTATTAAAGTAAATACATTGTTTGTTCTCTGTCAAAATCTTTCATTTGCTAACTATGCCTATCAGTAGTTTGTGCATTCAGTAGTTAGAATCTTCTATTAAGCTGACAGTATTGGCGCTCGCTGTATTGCAGTAGTTTGAGTAACGAGTTTTGTGACTTAAGTAATTCATGAAAGGTATAGCTTATTGTTAGTAAGGGCCATTCTTTTGTAGAGATTATTGAAAGTCAGATTGCGTTGCGCTAAAAATATTGTGTGTCAGTTTAGTGTTGATCTGAATAAGTAAAGAGCGAAATGTCTGAGTACGTTCAGTTATGCTTAGCTTTTTGAAAATCAAATAACGTAAGAGGTTCATCGGCACAGTAATTCACTAATTTTTCTAAGAGGACGTTTCACTCTGAGCACTAACTAACCTAAGAACATCACACACATCCATGCCCGAGGCAGGATTCGAACCTGCGACCGTAGCGGTCGCGCGGTTCCAGACTGTAGCACCTCGAACCGCTCGGCCACTCAAGCCGGCACTTAAATCCCATTGACCACGTGTGGGATAGGTTAGGAAGACGCAACTGCGGCACGCCCACATGCACCAACGACTATTCAGCAATTGTCAACCGCACTGTTGGTGGAATGGAACGCCCTTTCGCAAGATTTCGTTATTAATCTTGTGGCAACATGGGGGTACGTAACGGAGAAAATGCACTGCTGTCAGCGGCCATCACAGACCATATTAAGAACCATGTCCCAAGGTCTGTAAGGTCCAGGGGAGCTTCTTAAATCACATTGACTTCAATGTAATTTTTGTATTTAAATAAAAGTGTTACATCCGCTCGTCTCGGTTATTTTCTGTACTATACTGTAGCAGTTGTTTCTCTGTATGGTCTAAATTTAATCGAGCTATGTTGCTTGACATTGACACGTCAGGCTGAAGTTTTGAACACCACTCAGTTGCGAGAGTCACTAAGTATATCGAGGAGGGGTTTTCGATGAGCTACAGCAGAAAATATGGCAAATTTTCTTATGTACACAAGTAATTTTTAAATGGAATAGGTATGGAATTGTGTCATAGAACTTGGTTTTATAAGAACTGAAACCATAAATTCTTTCTTTCGCACCGGAAGGAGCCTCCAAAGGGGACCTCAGCGACAAAACATATGTGCTACTCGATCAAACGGAAATAAAATTTCCGCAAACTACTGCCCGTTAACAGGAGAAGAGGTCTCATGAACATTTTCCCTTGCTTATCAAAGACAAGCAAACTCTTAAGCCTGGTACGGGTCGTGTTTTTTTTATATACTTTTACACTGAGATAGGATACCTTCTAATATCAGCAGACCCTCTTTGGCCTACCGTAGTGTAGCAACTCGACATGGCATGAACTCAACAAATCGTTGGAAGTCCCCTAAAGAACATTGAGCTAGTCTGCCTCTATAGCCGTCCATAATTGCGGAAGTGTTGCCGGCGCAGGGTTTGTGAACTAAATGATGTCTCGATTACAGCCCATCAATGCTCGATGGGATTAAAGTCAGGCGATCTGGGTGCCCAAATCATTCGCTCACATTGTCCAGAATTTTCTTCAAAGAGGATCGCGAACAATTGTGGCCCGGTGCCATGATGCATTGTGATCCATAAAAATTCCACCGTTGTATGGAAACATGAAGTCCATGAATGACTGCTGGTGGTTTACAAGTAGTCGAAGACAACCATTTGCAGTTAATGATCGCTTCAATTGGAGCAGATTATCCAGTCCATTCCACGTAAACACAGCCCACACCGTTATGGAGGCACTACCAGTTTGTACAGTGCCTTGTTGACCATTTGGGTCCATGGCTTCGTGCGGTCTGAGCCACACTCGAACCCTAACATCAGCTCTTTTTTTCCCCATCAGTTTTCTGACTGGTTTGAAGCTGCCCGCCACGAATCTCTCTCCCGTGGCAACTACTTCATCTCACAGTAGTGCTTGCAACTTTCCTCCTCAATTCCAATCTGTTGTCATCCTCTACAGCTTTTGCCCTCTACAGCTCCTCTGGTACCATGGAAGTTATTTCCTGATGCCTTAACAGATGTCCTATCACCCTGTCCCTCCTCCTCATCAGTGTTTCCCACACATTCCTGTATATTATTCTTGTAAGCATCTTCGATGCATGAGCTGTTAAGCTGATTGTGCGATGATTCTCGCACCTGTCAGCTGTTGTAGTCTTGGGAATCGTGTGGATGATATTTGTCAGAAAGTCAGACGGTATGTTGCCAGACTCATACATTCTACACATCAACGTGAATAGTCGTTTTGTTGCCACTTTTCCAATGATTTTAGGAATGCTGACAGAATGGTATCTATCCCTTCTACCTTAATTGGTCTTAAGTCCTCCAAAGCTCTCTGATTCTAGTGCTGGATCCCATATCTCTTCTAAACCGACTACTGTTACTTCTTTTATCATATTAGAGAAATCTTCCCCGTCATAGAGACCTTCAATGTCTCCTCATTCCACCTATTCGCTCTCTCCTCTGCATTTAACAGTGGAATTCCCGTTGCACCCTTAATGATACCAACCTTGCTTTTCACTTCATCGAAGGTTGTTTTGACTCTCCTGTTTGCTGAGTCTGTCCTCTCGACAATCATTCCTTTTTAGATTTCTTCACTTTTCCATGCCGTCATTTTGTCTTAGCTTCCCTGCACTCCCTATTTATTTTATTCCTCAGGGACTTGTATTTATGTACTCCTGAATTTTCCTGAACATTTTTGTACTTCGTTCTTTCGTTGATCACATGAAGTATTTATTCTGTTACTTATGGTTACTTAGCAGTTACCTTCTTTGTACCTAGGTTTTCCTTTCCAACTTCTGTGATTGCCCATTTCGAGATGTCCATTCTCCTTCAGCTGTGCTGCCTTCTAAGCTATTCATTTTTACTGGATCTATCACCTCGTCAAGCGTTTCTCGTCATTCTTTAGTACTTCAGTATCCCACTTCTTTGCGTATTGATTCTTCCAGACAAATCTCTTAAGCTTCACCCTACTCTTCACTACTAGTGCGATGTGATTTGACTCTGTGTCTGCTCCTGGGTACGCCTTAGAATCCAATATCTTTTTTCGAAATCTCTGTCTGACCATAATGTAATCTAACTGAAATCTTCCCCTATCACCCAGCCTTTCCAAGTATACCTCCTCCTCGTGTGATTCTTGAAAGAGTATTCGCTATTACTAGCTGCATTTTGTTACAGAACTCTCTTACTCTTTTTCCTCTCTCGTTTCTTGTCCCAAGCCATATTCTCCCATAACGTTTTATTCTACTCCTTCCTCTACAACTGCATTTCAGTCCCACATGACAATTAGATTTTCAACCTCCTTTACGTATTGTATTATCCTTTCAATATCCTTATATGCTGTATCTCTTCATCTTTAGCTTGCGACTTCGGCATGTATACCAGAACTATCGTTGTCGGTGTTGGTTTGCTGTCGAGTCTGACAAGAAAAGCCCTGTCACTAAACTGTTAACCGTAACATACTCTCTGCCCTACCCTCCTCTTCATAACGAATCCCACTCAGCTCTTAGTTACTGAAATTGGGACTCACATGAGCAGGCTACCGTTTTCCAGTCGTCCAGGTTCCAACCGATTGGCCACGAGCCCAGGAGAGGTACGGCAGGGCGATGTCGTGTTGTTGGTACTCTCGTTGGTGATCTTGTGCTGCCATAGACCATTAACGCCACCATTCTTCGCACTGTCCTAACTGATAAGTTCGTCCTGTGAGGCAATGCCTGGTAATGTTGGCACACTCGTGACGCTGGGCTCTCTGACATTTTTGAAATACTGCGTCCCATGTGTCTAGCATTCCGCGTTCAAAGTCTATCAATTCCCATCGTGTGGCCGTAATCACGTCGGAAACCTTTTCAGTTGAATCACCTGAGTACAAATGACAGCTCCGCCGCCGATGCACTGCCATCTTATACCTCGTGTAAGCGATACTATCCCAACCTGAATATGTGAAAATCGCTATCCCATGACTTTTGTCACATCATTATATTATGACTGTGGTATTATGTGCTCAAAATGTTGACCTTTTACACAGTTTCTTGAATTGTTTTAATAATGGTTATAAAAACAGCGAGGGCTTGGTTGGGTCAGAATATCTTTCATCATACAACTGCCCGTTAACCCAGTATTATGTCGATATTCGTCATGAATTTAAAATCGTAATCACGTTTTTGAGAGTGGTATAGATTGTGAAACTCTAGTTTGGTAGTGAAGAATATTAAGTAATATATTGGCAACGTAGCAATTAATCAAAGCTTGACTTAGTTATTGATGTTTCTAACACAAAGTTCAACTGAAACTGACATTTTAATCATAGAGAATACTAATATGATTAGTGAGTCTGAACAGTCCAAATTCTTTGGTGTTCAGATAAATGGTAAGCTGTCATTGAAAGCCCATGTTCAGGATCGTCCTCAAAATCTGAAGCCACCTATATTTGATGTTAGGAAAGTGCGGTCAGTCCGACACACAATCGGTTTACTTTGCTTATTTTAATTCGCTTAAGACAAACTATGAGATTTGCCTTCCAAAATAAAGTTTTGCGAAAGTTCTTGTACTGTTTCCATCTATGGAATAAAAATATGATTGGAAAAGGTATTTAATGGGGATTCGACAGCATAAAACATGTTATTTTTCATGTATTGTAAAGTATAATGTGTTAATGATTAATTTGTGTGTGTGTGTGTGTGTGTGTGTGTGTGTGTGTGTGTGTGTGTGTGTGTGTGGGAAAACTCAGGTTGTTTCTATAGCAGGCTCAGCGTATCTACCTGCGATTCTCTTGTGGCTCATAATTTACCAAACTTTTGTGTCCCCGCGAAATCTGACATTTTACTACTATTCACATTCGTCACCCCTATCCCTTCTCTATTACTTCCCTGTTGCAGGGGGATAGGCTGATTTTTACGGTTGAAATGGAGCCTACAGTTTACTAGCTAAAATATCTTCATGCAGTGGAAGGTGATGTGTTATTAAAACGAAAAAGAATACACCCACCCCGATTCTTTAAAGAAACGAACTCCAGTGAACTTTCGAGGTATGTGTCTCATAATGATATAATTTTGCAGGTATATTCTGTGGTATAAGTGATTACCATATACACTATGTGTAGTGAGTAGAATAGAATGAGAAGTAATCAATGAAAGCATCCTTTCTGAGGCTGTACTTCTACTGGATGTACAGCGAGAGATTAGTAAGTGATAAACGTTTTTCCTTTCATCGTTCTGTGAGGGCTGTGAGTTCGAAATTGCTAAGTGCTTACACTCTAAAATACCCGATGAGTATAGTGAGATAAATTTCCGTGCCGTGAGTTACTGTGTGCCAAGAAATATACACTGTTTCTAACGGTAATACGGGACTTATTATATTAAACTTTCAACTTAAGCTTATAGCCCTCAATAAGCGGATTATGTCAGCGTTTTACCTTTTCAAATTCGTTCAATAACTATAAAATGCCGGCCTCTGTGACCGAGCGGTTCTAGGCGCTTCAGTCCGGAAACGCGCTTCTGCTGTGATCGCAGATTCGAATCCTGCCTCGGGCATGGAAGTGCGTGATGTCTTTAGGTTACTTAGGTTTAAGTAGTTCTAAGTCTAGGGGACTGATGACCTCAGATGTTAGGTCCCATAGTGCTTAGAGCCATTTGAACCAGTTATTGAACTACGAAATATTGTAAATAAATCTTTTGTTGCCCTTGGAAGCCTTAGGTAGGCAACATGCAACTGAGACTGTGCCCTTTTTTTAGCCGTTTAGAACTCTATTTACATTGTATTATACGAAACTTTCGTATTGTCCGAAAAATAACTGTTACTAAATTCGCGAATAAGAGTTGCTTAAGGAATTTAAAGATATTTCTGCCTCAGACGTCAGGACACAGGCCGAAAACAACGGTTGCTGCTGTTTTGGATGACGGTTCAGAGATGAAACAGACGCAACGGTAGATTACTAAAACAATTAGAAACAGATCATTTTCAGGGAGCCATCAGCTGCTCGTGGCTGACGAGGAGTGGGGGCGCTTCGTTTGTTGGCAGTGGCGGCTGCCAGTAATATATCGATCATTTCCGACATTAGCATAGAATCTCAATTTGGCTTCGCTAATGACAAGAGCGTGACAAGTTGGGGAGGCAGCTGGCAGCTGGCAGCTGACAGAGGGCGCGGACAGCAGACGTCAAGGCGCAGTGTGATGAGCGTGGTCGTCAGACGCAGGCGCAAACAAGCCGCTCTTCGCTGCTGGAGGCCAAGGCGGTTGGGGACGTGACTGCCGGCGGCGCTGCTAATGAGGCAGTTGGCGCTCCCACGGCGATCGCAGACGGCGATAGCTGGCTGGATCACGTCTCCTCCCACACGTACCTCACTAACGCAGCCACACACAGCACGAAAAATAGCTGGGCGACCGCAAGTGCTCCGAGGACCCTCTCTCTGTTGCTGGCACCGCCCTGCCACAACCGACATTATTCTTTTCGAGATATCTGCCGCACTTTAATTTCCTGGATACATTTTCGTGCCAGTTCTGCAAGGTCCTATCGCATCCCCTGCCTGCCGTCCACCTCCCTGCCCACATTTCTAAAAGTATCGTTCCCCAGTTTGTTTCCTTTTTTTTCTTTCCTTTTACTAACCCAGGGAATACCCAACAGTCTGAGTGAACTGTAACAATGTGAAGAACCTAAGGAAATAAACAAAAATAAATCAGTAGTATTACTTACTGTAGTCGAGACTACTTACAACACTAACCGAAACAGTGCTACATCGTTTTTCAACATACATGGCCTATAACAAAACTGAATACGCCCAGAAAATATTTGAGGATATAGGTAGCAACGCTGCTCTCAGATGAAAATGTTCGCACAGGATAGCAATTCGTAGCGGGCCGCATCAAACCAGTCAGAAGACTGATGGCTCAAAAACAAATAAATAAAATCTACCAAAGCGGTATACATTAGAAGCATTTGTTTCACTATTATCGGCTAATTTCTTGTATTTGATATTGGGCGAACTAAATCAAATAATTTTAAGTTGTACACGCGGGTCCACACGCAGTGTAAAATATAACGCTCTTTATAAGGAAATGGTGAGCGTGAGATGAATTATTTCCACTTTTTAATTGATACACTGTTAATACATATCTTTTTCCTCTTTCTTCTTTTCACAGGTAAGGAGCTTTCTGTCGGTATTATCTTTCCTAAAACTGATGGTGTCATCACGAAGATTGATCACAAGGTGAGTCAGTATCACAAATTAGATATATATTATTGATGACAATAGTCATTAGGGCCAAAATATTTTGCTCACTTTGGTGAAGCACAATAAACCTATCTTCCATCAAGCACGAGTCTAAGACCGGTACTCAAATTACAAAGACTGCGAGGCTCACAAATCTTAGCAACTACCCACTATCATGATTATGTTTTGCTATTATTTGTTAGAATCTAAGGGTTCACGTGCAGATTACCCATTACAAAGAGATAGAGCCTCCTTTTGACAATGCGTGATCACAGTATCATTATCCTTTAGCCTTGGAAAGGCCTCAGTCTTCGGGTGGTATTTTTTAGCTGAAACACAGACATACTTGGATAGGATTTAGTTTTCGTTTCACTTTTTCCCACTGTAAGAAGATTCGAGATGTTATTAACCCACGTTGATAAATATTTCTAATTTCTAAGGTAGTGACGTCAAGATGTATTTAGCATTTTTATAGTCCACAGTTACACTTAATACGCTAATACTAGTTCAAAACGGTTCTTCAAATTCTGTCAGTGTACCTGAAGATACTATTGGAAAGGTGTTTAGCAGTGATTTCACACAGTGCGATGATAGTCGGACGATCAAAAACTGCCAGCTACCATGATAGATTATGCTTCGCGTTCTTATCAACGATTAGCGTCAAAAATGTCCTTCATAACCAGCTCTAAACGGATGGCGATTGCATCTTCCAACACGATCGAGCAGCTGTTCATAATGCACCGCCTGGGGCGGAGTAGTTACACGACAATAACATCCCTGTAATGGACTGGCCTGCACAGAGTACTGATCTGAGCCCTAAAGAACACCTTTGGGATGTTTTGGAATGCCGACTTCGTGCCAAGTCTCACCGACCGACTTCGATACCTCTCCTCAATGCAGCACTCTGTGAAGACTGGGCTGCCATTCCCCACGAAACCTTCCAGCACCTGATTGAACGTATGCCTGCGAGAGTGGAAGCTGTCATAAAGGCTAAGGGTGGGCTAACACCACATTGAATTCCAGCATTACAGATGCAGGGTGCCACGAACTAGTAAGTCATTTTCATCCAGGTGTCCGGACACTTTTCATCACATGGTGTACGTCGCTCAACAGCGAGGTAATCAGGGCTCGTACTCAACTATAGTTGGAGTCATGAACGATGGCGGTCGAGCCGCCATTACGAGCGTTAGACGTGATCGTAGCGAGTTGTTTCACGAATTTTTTTTCCATTTATTACGAGATGTCACGGCTGACGGTGGTGGTAAGCAATAAATCCCCCCAAGCAGCCGAGAGAAAACATTTGCACTATACACGATTTCTTCAACTGCAGCGGTCATATATGCGCTTATCGCAGCCGACACTTACCGTCGGCGACAGTGCAATCCCCGGGGACCAAACCGCACAATATACCCTGGCTTCGGTGTAGTGTGGCGGTGGGGTGAGTGGACTGCTGTAGCCTGTTATGGGATTGTGTACCACTGCTGCTACGCCGGGAACGAAGCCTCTCCATCGTTTCTAGGTCCCCAGTCCCATACAAGACAATACTCTTGAAACACATTAAAACCTTCTACGTAAGACAGTACTGAGAAGACCAGACATCACACAGGATCTTAAAAGACGAACCTCATTCGATTCTTCATCACCTAAAATAGAGGGCAAGTAAACTGTTGAGCGGGTTGCCGCCCTCATGGCTTGATACACTCCTGGAAATGGAAAAAAGAACACATTGACACCGGTGTGTCAGACCCACCATACTTGCTACGGACACTGCGAGAGGGCTGTACAAGCAATGATCACACGCACGGCACAGCGGACACACCAGGAACCGCGGTGTTGACCGTCGAATGGCGCTAGCTGCGCAGCATTTGTGCACCGCCGCCGTCAGTGTTAGCCAGTTTGCCGTGGCATACGGAGCTCCATCGCAGTCTTTAACACTGGTAGCATGCCGCGACAGCGTGGACGTGAACCGTATATGCAGTTGACGGACTTTGAGCGAGGGCGTATAGTGGGCATGCGGGAGGCCGGGTGGACGTACCGCCGAATTGCTCAACACGTGGGGCGTGAGGTCTCCACAGTACATCGATGTTGTCGCCAGCGGTCGGTGGAAGGTGCACGTGCCCGTCGACCTGGGACCGGACCGCAGCGACGCACGGATGCACGCCAAGACCGTAGGATCCTACGCAGTGCTGTAGGGGACCGCACCACCACTTCCCAGCAAATTAGGGACACTGTTGCTCCTGGGATATCGGCGAGGACCATTCGCAACCGTCTCCATGAAGCTGGGCTACGGTCCCGCACACCGTTAGGCCGTCTTCTGCTCACGCCCCAACAACGTGCAGCCCACCTCCAGTGGTGTCGCGACAGGCGTGAATGGAGGGACGAATGGAGACGTGTCGTCTTCAGCGATGAGAGTCGCTTCTGCCTTGGTGCCAATGATGGTCGTATGCGTGTTGGGCGCCGTGCAGGTGAGCGCCACAATCAGGACTGCATACGACCGAGGCACACAGGGCCAACACCCGGCATCATGGTGTGGGGAGCGATCTCCTACACTGGCCGAACACCTCTGGTGATCGTCGAGGGGACACTGAATAGTGCACGGTACATCCAAACCGTCATCGAACCCATCGTTCTACCATTCCTAGACCGGCAAGGGAACTTGCTGTTCCAACAGGACAATGCACGTCCGCATGTATCCCGTGCCACCCAACGTGCTCTAGAAGGTGTAAGTCAACTACCCTGGCCAGCAAGATCTCCGGATCTGTCCCCCATTGAGCATGTTTGGGACTGGATGAAGCGTCGTCTCACGCGGTCTGCACGTCCAGCACGAACGCTGGTCCAACTGAGGTGCCATGTGGAAATGGCATGGCAAGCCGTTCCACAGGACTACATCCAGCATCTCTACGATCGTCTCCATGGGAGAATAGCAGCCTGCATTGCTGCGAAAGGTGGATATACACTGTACTAGTGCCGACATCGTGCATGCTCTGTTGCCTGTGTCTATGTGCCTGTGGTTCTGTCAGTGTGATCATGTGATGTATCTGACCCCAGGAATGTGTCAATAAAGTTTCCCCTTCCTGGGACAATGAGTTCAAGGTGTTCTTATTTCAATTTCCAGGAGTGTATAAATCATATTGAGTTAAAATGAGGCGTAGAGGAACCTGTACACCATAAGCTCTGCACACCTCTGGGTCTTCCTGCCGGAGGAGAAAGAGGACAGTGTCCTATCCGGTGGCTCGTTGAAAATACTTGCTCCCCTCGGTTAACATTCGAAGTTCCAAATTATAGCCATTTCACTACTTAACGATTGTAGATCATTTTGTTTCTGACGTATGTTGGATTGAAGATTGTCTATTAGATGGAATATGGGCACAGATAATTTACAACCATTTAGCAACAACTTACAATTAAAGATTTTTTAAAAGTGTTAGTAAACTGGTACTCCGTTGTTGTAGGAACCAGAGATATGATAACATAATGTGCAGCAACCGTATATAAGCCAGATACGCACATTTAAATCGGAATTGCTTTTTCTTAGATTTATTCTCACTTACCACTTTCCAATTAATAAAGTATACTGTTTTACAATGATGGACAATTTAAGTTTCCTTCCTTTCAGAAAATGTTAAATTTTTAATAAATTCTCTTCATCGTCACGTATCAGTACGAGAGACCAATGAACTGTTTCATTTTGGCACGTATTTGTCTTTTGTTTTTAATTTAGTAATATCAGTTCGTTGCAATATATCTCAAGGACACATTTTAATGAAATTCAGTTCAAATAATTTCGGGATAAATTATCACACAGATACATTTCTATTTTCATATAACGACTTCAAGCTGGTTTATTTTTCATCTCAACATACAACATATAGCACATATTTACAACTGCATATCATAACATGTATGTATCAGCTGGCGTGGGTCAGTCAGAATTGAACTCCGAATTAACAGTAATATTTTTCACATATATTTAATTTTTTCATTATAAAAACCGTCTACGCAGAAATTGGCCCTCTTCTAGCGTTACGCGGCCGTCGATCACTTGAAGAATTTATCGTCGATTTTAAAACACCTTGTTGCGTAAGGAACTACCGCAAGTTGCGTTCTATCTCTACGTTGTTCATGCAATAAAGAAACACAATCACTTTGTAATTTAGTATACTAAAATGCTACTGCTACAGAAAAAGAGTTATCATGCAAAAAGCGGTAAATACAGAACATACTTCATCTCAAAACTAGAGGCCACAAACCTACGTAGAAGTACAGCGTCGTACGATTCATCACTACATTACTATTAATGATTCGGACATTCCAGCCGTAGACACTCTTTCAAGAGACGTGGTCTAAATTTCGCAAAGGATGACAGTCATTGAATTTGATTAAAATAACAAAACAACAGTCTTCACAAAGTCATATGCTCGCATGAGTATGCCATTAAAACTCTGCACGCTAATTAACCTATATATTTTACAAATATGTTTCTCATGCACAAACGAACAACAAATAATTTTTCTAATATGTAATTGGTCTGGATAGCTTGCAGACTCGCCACACATAGCCCATCCTTCCTGCCCGAAGGAATGATCTGCACTTTCAGTGACTAGCCCGGCGACACGCAACTTGATCACTGGCTTCTGCCAAGGCTAGTATTGAGGGAGCGCCGCCAGTGCGAACCACTTCCTCGGGGCAATACGCACGACAATCCGATAGTGCACGTTGTGATTCAAGCTGTTCGTAACTGTTATAATTTTTAAAGTGTTCGATTATTTATGTACATTATAATGACAACGTCGATGAGAGACTCGTAACCGTTTTGAATGTTTCTTTTTGACATTCTACACTGAAGAGTCAAAGAAACTGGTAGATCTGTCTTATACTGTGTACGGTCTCCGTGAGCACGCAGAAGTGCCGCAACACGACGTGGCATGGACTCGACTAAGTCTGAAGTTGTGCTGGAGGGAACTCACACCATGGATCCTGCAGGGCTGTCCATAAATCCGTAAGACTACGAGAGGGTGGAGATTTCATCTGAACAGCACGTTGCAAGGCATCCCAGATATGCTCAATAGGGAAATGTCTGGGGAGTTTGCTGGCCAGTTAAACTCAGAAGAGTGTTCCTGGAGCCACTCAGTAGCAATTCTGGACTTGCGGTATGTCGCATTGCCCTGCTGGAATCGTCCAAGTGCGTCGGACTGCAAAATGGACATGAATCGATGTACGTGATCAGACAGGATGCTTACGTACGTGTCATGCAGTATGATGCTTCCTCTAATAGTGCGCGGGCGAACTGTCGAAGGCTGATTAAGACTGAAGACTGTCGAAGACTGCTACTGAGACTGGGTCACGTAGCTGCCCATCTGTTTCCGTATTTGTTGGGGGTTAGGAACGGAACGTGGACAAAGAAGATCAAAGGAGTGAGAAAGGCAAAATATTCATTTCACTATGAACTGCCACTTACTTGTCCAATATAAGCACTGGAGATATCGATTATATGCTTACAGCGGCAGGGATAACAGCTGATAGCCAAAATTGAAACTAATTTATTTTTTTCAGCGTTGGTTCCACATTAACGCATCAGTGTATCTACCAAGAATCGCTGCCGTACAATAATTACAGCCCACACTGGACGTCCGTGAGTAGTTGCACTATAATTATAGTCTTCCCTGGTAATTATGGTAAATTAAGAAGAAATTTCTGAAAAAAGGGAACGTGTAGGTAACCGGAAACAGACCTGCTTATCTGTGCCTTGGCTGGCGACTATATCCAATACGCTACAGTTTTAACGTTGCAGCAGCGTACACCACAGAATCTACACAAATTTCTCGAAGATGTATCCACAGATGTCGTTGTTTGATATTTAACTGTAACGAATTGTACCAAAAACGACGCACTTTTGTTAAATCATCAATGCGCCATAGCACTGAAACAGCATACCTGGATAGCACACAAGTTATAACAAGAACAGCATTAAATACGAGAAACATTCAACTACCGATTTGTAATTTCCCGTCATTTTGATATTACAAATTGCACCAAAAACGACACTATTTCGAGAGATCCTCAATGTTCAGATGCTTTGAAGCATCTTGTATCCATAAGAGGTGCACAATCATGCAAAACTTCCATATACTTAGTTGATCTCCGACTTAATCCAATATGACATCTCGTAACTTCTGCTTGTGTCACCTATGTTTCATCTCACTGGCCTTGTTCCACGAGGCAAAAATCAGCAAATTCTTCCTTTCTCGCTTCGCAGTGTAGTGAAACGTGTAGTTCCACGCTGAGACGTCACAAAACTTGACCAGTTGCTAGTCCGCGAACCCTTTCACGTGGGTTGAGAGCGGCCTCAAGAGGGCGTTGTTCTGGCCGCAGCCGTTATTGGCACTTCACCGGACACTACTAAAGCACGATGTGACATTGCAGTGCGGGTTGTTCAGAAGCAATGTTCCTTCTGGCACCCATTGCAGCCGTTATGAAATGCACGAAATGGATTCGCAGTTGCGGATATGGGCAACCATGTAATGACGACAATGAAAATTGAAAATTCGTGCCGGACCGGCACTCGAACGCAGGTTTCCTGCTTACTGCGAGAGGTGCCCTTGTCACTGGGCTATCCCAGCACGCTTCACAGCCAGAACCAAGGAACATCGGGTCATACTTCTGATCTACGCTGGCACTACAGTATCGTATTTATCCGCCGATACCGAACAAGCGAAAATCAATTAAAAATTCCCCTGTACGGGAATATACATAACGGATGTTCGAATGTAGGGTTTAAGCGCTTGGTTGATGACGTGTTGAAGTTTGGGCACGGCCATGAAGCGGATAGTCTATTATAAGGTGACGTCTCGCGATGCGTTTGGGAATATATTTCATGTACTGCTGAAGTCTCTTGGGCAGCACAAAAAGGAACGTTTCATCTTGAGACGTACGTCCTCAATTATTTCCTCGATGTATTTCAGTCACTGTCGTTCTCTAAACTTTTTACCCTCTACAGGTCCATCCAGGACTGTGGAAGCTATTCCCTGGTGTCTTAACAGATGTCCTATCATCTTGTTACTTCTTCCTGTCGGTGTTTTCATTGTATTCCTTTCCTCGCCGATTTTGCCCAGAACCTCCTCATTCATTACGTTATCAGTCCACTGAATTTTCAACATTCGTCAGTAGTACCATATCTCAAATGCTTCGATTCTCTTGTGTTCCGGTTTCCCCACAGTTCCTCTTTTACTACCATACAATGCTGTGCTCCAAACGTGCAGTGTCATAAATTTCTCCCTCAAATATAGGCCTAAGTTTGATACTAGTAGACTTCTCTCGGCCAGAAATGCCCTTTTTGCCAGCGCTAGTCATTTATTGATGTGTTCCTCGCTCCGTCCGTCATGGATTACTTTGCTGTATAGGTAGGAGAATTCCTTAACTTCTTCTACTAACGCCCATGAATCCTGATGTTACGTTTCTCGCTGTTCTCATTTCTGCTGCTTCTGATTACTTTCGTCTTTCCTCGATTTACTCTCTATCCATATTCTGTACTCATTAGACTGCTCATTCCGTTCAACAGGTCCTGTAGTTCTTATTCACTTTCACTGATGATAGCAGTGTTGTCAGCGAATCTTATCAAATGTTCAAATGTGTGTGAAATCGTATGGGACTTAACTGCTAAGGTCATCAGTCCCTATGCTTACCCACTACTTAACCTAATTTATCCTAAGAACAAACACACACACACACACACACACACACACACACACACACACACATGCCCGAGGGAGCACTCGAACCTCCGCCGGGACCAGCCGCACAGTCCATAACTACAGCGCCTGAGGCCGCTCGGCTAATCCCGCGCGGCTAATCTTATCATTGATATCGTTTCACTTTGTATTTCAGTTCATCTCTTGAACCCTTCCTTAATTTCCATTGCATCTCCGATGTATAGATTGAACGATAGGGACGAAAAACTACATTCCTGTCTTGCAATGTTTTTAATCCGAGCCGCTATTTAATACCAAACTAAGACACTAGGAATGACAATAAAGTAACGATGGCAGCAGGAGTCCGAAAGGTTACAGCTATGCTACGTCACTGACCTCTGCCGCGGAAGTATATGTGTCATCTTCAACGTATTAAGGAACCAAATGGTTTCTGAACGTGTGATGCACGTGCGATGCCGCAGCAGTACTAAGCGGTCCACGGCGCGCACCCGCCAGTCGGGGTCCACCCCCACCTGCTGCAACCTGGCAGGCGAGCGCCTGCCTGCCGGCCGGCCGGTTCCGGTTTGCAATCAGCCGCTCCTAATTCAATACAAATACGCGACCTGCCCGTTGCGCCCGCCCCAGTCCAACGCAGCCTCGCCCCTACGCGTCTGTAATCGCACTGCGGACTTGTTTTGTGTGTGCTCACGGTAATTGGGAACCTGTTGCAGTAGTACGCGCTCCGTTATTCCACGGCTTTTTTCTGATTCGCTAGCATTAGTTATTGATGTGCCGTATCAGCGCGCCGGCTGCGAATTCAGCGCCTGAAGAGTTTTTAATATGCAATTGCCGTGCGCGGACAAGAAACAAAAGTAGACGCGTGGGACGAGGCCTGATTTAAGAGGGAGTGAGCGATTAAAATAACTTGTCGTTTCCAACTCAGCAGACTGATTGTACATTTTATTGGTGAAGACGTCTATTCTTCTGAGTGAATGTTGATACTTTTTTGTTGTTAAAGGGTGTTGAGACTGAAATTGCTTCGACAAGCCTGCTACAATATACATTGGAAGAAAAATTACATCGTTATTTCTGCTTCCAAAGAAATAAATGAGACAAGTTTCCCTTCATATTTCTTGTGTGTGTGTCAGAAAGAGAGAGAGAGAGAGAGAGAGAGAGAGAGAGAGAGAGAGAGAGAGAGAGTGAGAGAGAGAGAGAGAGAGAGATTTGCGGAGGGGGTGGGGGGATGTCAGTAAAGTCTTGTCCGCTGCAGTTTTCTGTGTCAAGAAGTTCAATAGGACAATGTTTTATTGTTTTTGTTCGAGTTATGGAAGCGTTATAAATCAATCCTGGTTGTGTTTTTTTGTGTTTGGTTTTCGTTGGGCCCAGGTTTCCTTCATCCTTGGAGAGCGTCGTTCCTTTATTTGTTGGATCCACTTCGCTCCTTTTGCAAACATCTTTTCTTTTCCTGAATTCCTGCCTTCGTTTTGCTTCTTAAAAAAGTATTCCGATATCTATTATGTCCATTATTATTCCAGTGTTTTTCATGCGTATGTCAATTTCAGTGAACCATATGCGGGTGGCCGCTGTGGACAAGCGGTTCTAGGTGCTTCAGACCGGAACCGCGCGACTGCTATGGTCGTAGGTTCGAATCCTGCCTCGGCAATGGATGTGTGTGATGTCCTTAGGTTAGATAGGTTTAAGTAGTTCTAAGTTCTAGTTGACTGATGACCTCAGATGTTAAGTCCCAAAGTGCTCAGAGCCATTTCAACCAAGTGCGTTTGGACTTGTAGTTGTTAACTAAGTTGAAGATCTGCTTAGTTAGTCTGCTCCCATCCACTCGGTGTAAGTGTATATAAAAGTGCAGTCTTCTTTTCCTCATTACATGAGTTAGCTTCTCCATTTGCAAGTAGAGCTCTCTGTTTGATCTTTGTTTGTGATTTTATTTGAGTGTTTTTTTGTTGAACACCCATAGTATGGCGGATTTTCTCGTGTCTCTCACTGCTATCTCTAATGCACAGTTGAAAAGTAGAGGTGACGAATCGTCTCCTTGTCGTATTCTTGCTTTTATTTTAAAAGGCTCTAATAGCTAACCCATAAATTTTACTTTTTGTATTGTGTTTGTTAATGTTCATTTAGTTATTCTCTTTCTTTGTTGTCGTGTCTGAATTCCTATATAATGTTGATAAGTGTGTTTCTGTCAGTTGAGTCAGAGGCCTTTGTGAAATCGGCAAAAGTTACAACATTTGTCAAGTTTCTGACTTTTGTCATTTCTGTTATGTTCCTTAGATTTAGTATTTTCTTTGCATCAAAAACTTCCCTCCCTAATTCTTGCTTGATATTCTACAAATTGTGGGGGTTTGTATTACCTCAGATCTCTTTAAAAATTAGATAGACAAGATTTTATACACTCCTGGAAATTGAAATAAGAACACCGTGAATTCATTGTCCCAGGAAGGGGAAACTTTATTGACACATTCCTGGGGTCAGATACATCACATGATCACACTGACAGAACCACAGGCACATAGACACAGGCAACAGAGCATGCACGATGTCGGCACTAGTACAGTGTATATCCACCTTTCGCAGCAATCCAGGCTGCTATTCTCCCATGGAGACGATCGTAGAGATGCTGGATGTAGTCCTGTGGAACGGCTCGCCATTTCCACCTGGCGCCTCAGTTGGACCAGCGTTCGTGCTGGACGTGCAGACCGCGTGAGACGACGCTTCATCCAGTCCCAAACATGCTCAATGGGGGACAGATCCGGAGATCTTGCTGGCCAGGGTAGTTGACTTACACCTTCTAGAGCACGTTGGGTGGCACGGGATACATGCGGACGTGCATTGTCCTGTTGGAACAGCAAGTTCCCTTGCCGGTCTAGGAATGGTAGAACGATGTGTTCGATGACGGTTTGGATGTACCGTGCACTATTCAGTGTCCCCTCGACGATCACCAGAGGTGTACGGCCAGTGTAGGAGATCGCTCCCCACACCATGATGCCGGGTGTTGGCCCTGTGTGCCTCGGTCGTATGCAGTCCTGATTGTGGCGCTCACCTGCGCGGCGCCAAACACGCATACGACCATCATTGGCACCAAGGTAGAAGCTACTCTCATCGCTGAAGACGACACGTCTCCATTCGTCCCTCCATTCACGCCTGTGGCGACACCACTGGAGGGGGGCTGCACGATGTTGGGGCGTGAGCGGAAGACGGCCTAACGCTGTGCGGGACTGTAGCCCAGCTTCATGGAGACGATTGCGAATGGTCCTCGTCGATACCCCAGGCGCAACAGTGTCCCTAATTTCCTGGGAAGTGGCGGTGCGGTCCCCTACGGCACTGCGTAGGATCCTACGGTGTTGGCGTGCATCCGTGCGTCGCTGCGGTCCGGTCCCAGGTCGACGGGCACGTGCACCTTCCGCCGACCACTGACGACAACATCGATGTACTGTGGAGACCTCACGCCCCACGTGTTGAGCAATTCGGCGGTACGTCCATCCGGCCTCCCGCATGCCCACTATACGCCCTCGCTCAAAGTCCGTCAACTGCACATACGGTTCACGTCCACGCTGTCGCGGCATGCTACCAGTGTTAAAGACTGCGATGGAGCTCCGTATGCCACGGCAAACTGGCTGACACTGACGGCGGCGGTGCACAAATGCTGCGCAGCTAGCGCCATTCGACGGCCAACACCGCGGTTCCTGGTGTGTCCGCTGTGCCGTGCGTGTGATCATTGCTTGTACAGCCCTCTCGCAGTGTCCAGAGCAAGTATGGTGGGTCAGACACACCGGTGTCAATGTGTTCTTTTTTCCATTTCCAGGAGTGTATGTCACTGGCAAGATAAAGTTTCCTTTATAATTGTTGGGATACGTTTTCTTTCCTTTTTTTATGTACTGGATATATTAACTGTGATATCCATTGTAATGGTAAGCTTTTTGTTTATGATTTCTCTTAGAGATATAATAATTTTGTCACGTGAGTGCTCTTTATGCTTTGCTATTTTTGTTTTATGATTTCTCTGGTCCTCCCTATTGTTGGCGCCTTTGGGTCTGGTTGCATTTGAATTATGTTATTTTTCAATTATTTTTCTAGTGTCTCGCACCAGCTTAGTTCTCTGGAGTAGTCCGCAAGTATCCGGCATTCCTGGGTTATGATTACAGTCCTCTGTGATTTTGGATCTCGCGTAAATTATAAACTTGGTGCTGTGTTTTAATATCTGTGTTTAAACTTCTCATTTTTGACGGAACCGCGGCCACGAAGACTCATGACAGTTTTAAAGTTATTAAATAAATGTAGTTACCTAAGTGTCCTAGCAGGAAGCCCAACGCACATTACGAAAATTTATCATTCAGTCGTTTATTCGTCGGATTAGGCATCATTTAATATCAATAACTGCATAAAGACAGGCAAAGAGAACTAGGCTTCAACAGTTCGGAAAATCTCACTGAAGATGCGGCACACAGCACTTGACCTTGCCTTCAGACGCAAGGTCGTTGGCAGTTCACTGGGTGGCCAAACAGTAAACAGCCTACTGAAAAAGAAATCGTGGTTCAAGACTGGACTGCAGTGTTTTCTACAGAGGATCGCACATATCCATTGCCTGAATGGCTGACTACGTTGGTACAGCTGAAGCATATTTTTGCAGCTATCCACGAAGAAAATATTTCGAACTGCAGAAAGATGATGGAAATATTCAGACAGTTTCTGTTCGACTAAACTATCAAGCAAACTTTATTGTGTGCAGGGACATGGGCTTTTATTCGGAACAGACACGTACACTAATATCTAAGATAATTTAAACCAACAATATTTGCGTAAGCTATCTGATGTGAAAAATTAATGTGGTGAAATTGGTACTTAAGTTGAATGATAATTATCTTAATCTGTAAACGTACGTAAGTATTAAGAACAGTAAAACTGCAATGTTTGGCTAATTTGAGAAACACTGTTTTTGACCATTTAAGTGTATAACGCACTTGAGTTTGACCGATTACAGCCGCGCGGGATTAGCCGAGCGGTCTTGGGCGCTGCAGTCATGGACTGCGCGGCTAGTCCCGGTCGGGGTTCGAGTCCTCCCTCGGGCATGTGTGTGTGTGTGTGTGTGTGTGTGTGTGTGTGTGTGTGTGTGTGTGTGTGTGTGTGTGTGTGTTTGTCCTTAGGATAATTTAGATTAAGTAGTGTGTAAGCTCAGGGACTGATGACCTCAGCAGTTAAGTCCCACAAGATTTCACACACATTCGAACATTTTTTTTGACCGATCACAACAGTAACTGTTTTAAAATGTACCAGAGCTAGAAGAATAATTTTTCAGGTTCCGAACGATGGCAGAAACGAAATCCTTACAGGATCACTTCGTTGTTCGTCTGTCTGTTCGCCTCTTAAGATCCCTTTTTCTAAGGAAGGGGTGGAGGTATGAAGTTGAGATGTCAAATATTACGGTCTACAGTCCCTTGGTGGAGTAAAACAGTTAAGCTTCTAAGTCAGTGCCATTTATGTCACATATTTTGATACTCGCAAACTCACTCAACAAAATCTACAGATGAACTGTTCATAATTAAGTTTGTATGGAACCCTGAGGAGCGCGAGACCTACTGCACTAGTCCTGTCTTCCTTGCGATCGGTGTGAGAACATCACGGTAACTGCTTAGCACAACGGATAACTTAAATCCTCTGGATTACTGTCTCCATACTGAAGTCAGGGTGAGGTGACCAACTGGAGTGTACTAGCGAACTGTTAAATTTCTGCCTAACTTGACAAGAAGCCTCAATTTTTGAAAAACGGCAGCAACAAGGTCCAGTGAACTTCTACACGATACTCGTTTTTCATCAGTATTTTGACTGGTGTGAGATGGCCCGCCACTAATTCATCTCTTGTGCTCCCGGTCTCTTAATATCAGAGTAACACTTCCATCCTACGTCTTCAGGTATTTTTAGGATACTTTCCAATTTTTGTCTCCCCCTACAGCTTTTGCTCCCTACAGTTACATCATATACCATGGAGGTTATTCCTTAACTTTAATTGATGTGCGTTCTTCTTGTCAGTGTTGTCCACATGTACCTCTCCTTACTAATTACACGGTGAACGTCCTGTTCCCTTATAGTCCACCAAGTTTTCAACATCCGTCTACAGCACCACATCCCATACCCTTCGATTCTCATGTTTTCCTGTTTTCTCTCAGTCCATGTGTCACTACCATAAAATACTGTTCCCCAGACGAACGCTCTTGGAAATATCTTGCTTAAATTAAGGTCGATATTCGACACTGGTAGACTTATATTGGTCAGGAAAGCCCTTTTTGCCAGTACTAGTCTTCCTTTTGTGTTCTCCTCACTTCGTCCATTATGTGTTTTTTGCTTCAAGGTAGAAGAAGTCCACCGCTTCGACTACTTCGTGGTCCCCAGTGTCAGTATTAACTTTCTTACTTGTCTCTTCTGCTCTCATCTGCAATACTCGTCATAGCTCGGATTACACTGAGTCGATAGAGTGTGGTCAGTAGACTGTTCATTCCATGTAGTGTGTCTCGTAATTCTTCTTCAGTTTTGCTGACGGCAGCCAGCGACCTTGCGGCTAGACTGCGTGCAGAACCAGCCGTTCGTAGGCCAGCTGTTTCGCCCAGATGATGCTGGTACTCGAAGCGGCTCTAGCTGTTGGGGCAAACATTTGACCGATGACTGGTACTGAGACTGTCGATCGGCCATTGGAAGTCGGCAGTCGGAGTGCTACTCATGGCTGAGAGGGAAGCATCTTTACCTACTCCGGCAGCGTGTGCTGTGACAGCACTCCCCGTAACTTCGCCGGCCGCAGAAGTCTAGCGCTGTGCTACAACATGTAACGATCTAGCAGAGCGCTGCGCAGTAGAACGCTACACCATTATTCTAGCGGCCAGCTGTGGAATGACGTAGGTGACTGGTTTGCATATTCCTTCGTTGGTCGCGGCGTTGTGCATGATCTGGTGCCGCGACTGGGCTATGAATGGAACAGTAGTGGCGAAAGATTGTATCACTGTATCGCATGCTTTTCATTCAAAATTTATTCAGTGACTGATGAAACCCGGAGCTGTTGACGGTAATACGCAAAGGCACTACACACTGATCACGGTGACTTGTCTGCTTTAAATTGCCTTAGATTTTACGCCTTCCAATATCTTAATTTCGAATTCATCGAATCCCTATAGTATTGGTACTTAAATATACTGGGATGAAATAAGTCGTGGGACATCTGCTAATATCACGCCAAACCTTCTTTTTCCCGGAGTTGTGCAGCAGCACGACGTACCATGGACTTAACATGTCGCAGGAAGCCTCTGCAAAAATATTGAGCCATGCTGCCCTATCGCCGTCCATAATTGCGAAAATGTTGCCGGTGCAGAATTTTGTGCACGAACTGACCTCTGACTTATGTCTTACAAGTGTTTGATGAGCTGTCGGACGATGTCGGTGACCAGATCATTGTGTAGCGTTTTCTTAAGAACAACAAGGGGACCACGAAAATAGACCCACGCTGTAACACGACGTCCTCTGTACTTCACTGTATTCATGATGGAAGGTAACGTTCTCCAGGCATTCACTAAACCCAAAACCCTCCATCGGATTGTCATAGGGTGACTCATCACTCAGAATCACTCGTTTTCATTCATCCTCAGTCCTTACACTTTTTCAGGCATTGCTTAGCACTGGCTGCAGTAGTGTGTGGCTTACAAGGAGGTGCTCGACCATTGTACGCCCTACTCACAGCCATTGTGTCACCTGGACTATATATGCCTGACATTGTGTCAACCGCTGGGGGTATTCTGAATTATTATATTACTCTGAGGTATCATGTACGCCAAGATCAGTTGTAATTATTTCATTCGATTTATTTTAGAACCACCGTCAGCAGTGCTCGAGGTCCGAGTTCGTTAATACTTGAAGTATCCTGGTACTGTTATTCTGCGTTTCCGCTTCGCTGTCTCATCACCAACAATCGGCCGGCCGCGGTGGTCTCGCGGTTCAAGGCGCGCAGTCCGGAACCGTGCGACTACTACGGTCGCAGGTTCGAATCCTGCCTCGGGCATGGATGTGTGTGATGTCCTTAGGTTAGGTAGGTTTAAGTATTTCTAAGTTCTAGGGGACTGATGACCACAGCAGTTGAGTCCCATAGTGCTCAGAGCCAGCCAACCAACAATCGACCTGGCCATCTTTAGAAAGTCTGAAATGTTCCTAATAGATTTGTTGGTCTGATGAAATCCAGTGACTAGTCCACATGCTTCTAACCGACCCGTTCCGCTTTTGTGACTTCTCAATTGACAGCAGAATACCCCTCGACTCCTTTTATATTGGCTTGTCCTCCTCCCGAGTTCAATAGGGGTGTCCAGACACTTTTGATCAAGTAGTGTATATTTCTTACTGTTGATTTCTTTGATTGTACATAAGGCTAAATTCATCTTGCTCATTATCTGTATTACTGCCTCACTGATCTTCTATTTCTTTCTAGTTTGCTCGGTCCCGTCCTGTGTTTTCCAATCCCAACTGTCTTTAGGCGATCCTCTGTGTCAACCTTTCAGCTGTCTTTCTCAACTTGCTCGCTAGTCTAAAATGAATTTAAACTGCTCTGTTACTCTTAAATAAAAGGTACGCAAGATCGGTTACAAATATTTTATTGATTAGCAGTTTCGACAGATCTGTGCTGTTCAAAAAATGGCTCTGAGCACTATGGGACTTAACATCTGAGGTCATCAGTCGCCTAGAACTTAGAACTAGTTAAACCTAACTAACCTAAGGACATCACACACATCCATGCCCGAGGCAGGATTCGAACCTGCGACCGTAGCGGTCGCTCGGTTCCAGACTGTAGCGCCTAGAACCGCACGGCCACTCCGGCCGGCTCTGTACTGTTAACTTTGGAATTTGCGACATGTCGAAACCAGTAATCAATAAAATATTTAAAACTGATCTTGGCGTACTCGATATTTCAAAATAATATAATAATTCAGAACAGACCCAGCGGTTGACACAATATCCGACATATATAACTTAAATCTCATCAATTTCTGTTAATTCTTGTACTCGGCCATAGCTAAGTTGGCAAATTAGAAAACGTCCCATCACTTGGGGTGTAGTAAAATAATGTTGAACAAAATGGTTCGACACGCGGAAAACCGCTCAGATAGTATGTGAAAGATAAAGGGGCATTTTGATGCAGTTCTCAAAGACTTTTTAAACGTAAAGTGTCGGCGTCATTCCTTAGATGTAGAGACTACGGCTGTCGTAGAGGTAAGCCGAGAGCGTGTCCGCCGCCGCCTCAGGGATGGTGGGAGAAGGTGGAGCCTGCCGCCCACCACGCACCACACCAGCCCCTCGTTCCCCCAAGGCGGGCATCTCTAATAACGAGGACGGGAGTTCACCGCAGCGGGGAGGCGCTGGCGGTGGCGGCGATAAGGTGATAATTTACGGCGGGCGCAGGAATTCTTGCGGCGGCTCCGCAGAGGCGCAGGAACAACGCCGCCCGCCGCCCCTGCCGCCGGCCTATTAATTACTGTGCAGCAGCCGCGCCGGCACTCGTCTGCGGCTCCAGCAGAGCAGCGGCCGCACTGCAGAGGAACTGAGCGCAGCGTCGTCACGCTGTAGTGGGTGGACATCCTCAATACTGCCCAGTCAGTAGGCTCTCAGTGAGCGCGGTCGAGCTTCTTCGAAACAGTAAAACTAACTAGAAGACTTGGATCAATTTACTCACAAAGATTAAATAACTTTTCATTGCAATTTCTAAAATCATTGGGGGAAGTGGCAACAAAACGATTATTCGTGTTGGTGTGTAGAATGTATGAGCCAGGTGATGTACCATCAGACTTGCGGAGAGCATCATTAACACAGTTCCAAAGGTAGCAAGAGCCGACAAGAGCCAGAATTACCGCACAATCACCTTAATAGGTCATGCATCCAAGTTGCTGACAAGAATAATATACAGAAGAACGGAAAAGAAAACTATGAATCTGTTAGTCCACAATTAGTTAGGCTTTACTGATGATGGAAGTACGACTGAAGAAAAATCGACACGCGTTCATAGGATTTGTCGACCTGGAAAAATGATTCTGCAGTGTAAAATGGTCCAAGAAATTCGAAATCCTGAGAAAAATGGGGTGAAACTATAGGGAGAAACGGGTAATAGAGAATAGGTGTTGGTTGAGGCGATATATATGGACTTCATGCTTCATTCGACTTTATCTTAAACTGGGCTGCTGTCTTCTTGATGATTAAGCAGTTTTATCACAATGGGACATAGAATGTTGCGCTATCTACTGCTTATCGTAAAGTTGCGCTATCTACTGCTTATCGTTTGAAATAAATTGTAAATCTGTGTCCTGAAAATGTGACTCCAGCGCCGCGAAACTATTTGGATCGGAAATTAAGCAATATCATGCAGATGAAAAGTAACTGTACCTGTGTTGAACCTGTAAAACTGTTTACATTAGCCGAATCTGTGCATCGGAATAACGAAAATAACCTAAAATTAGTTTGCGACAGTGTCTAACAGATAAGGGTGACATGGAAAGGAACATGTTACACTAACACACAGCTGAATTTAGATTCTATAGTAGTCTAAATCACTGTTGAGTTTTTACATGGTTAAATACATCCTTTTCGGACAGAAGTATGAGGCCATCATCCCTTCACCTCATAAACTAAGGACGATTAACTCGTCACAGGCAAAAAATGAGATATTAATAGTCTCATGCTTCTCTGTTTAAGACCCTTAGGAGAACGTGTGTAGCAGACTCTAGGTAGTTGGATGGATGGATGGATGCAGAACAGCTCAAAAATACACTGATGAGACATTCTAAGCACTGCCCGCCGCGAGATTGAATGCCGCACTAACACGATAAGGAGGGTATATAAGGAGCAGAACGAATCAGGTGTCATTCTGTCTACCATAGGGATCGCAGGTGGGGAGGTTCACTGGCACAAACGACTTCCACGAAGATCGGATTGTTGGGGCCCAGTGCATGGGAACGAGGGCGATTATGACGGCGGTTAGCGAGCAACCGTCACGAGCGTGTGTGGAGACTGTCTGAAGGACGGCGTAACCACGAGCAGGCGACCAGATGTTGATAGCTGGCCGCTCATCACGGAACGTCGAGGTCGGAGGCTCGCCCGCTCTGCAAGGCAGGGAAGGTGTGAATCTGTGGAAGTTCAAATTACATACCATACTGGTGGAAGCAGTAGCAAACGACTGCTGTGTGTTCACTTGTTGGTTTCGTCAGTTACGGCTGGATTGGGCACGACCTCATAGAGACTGGAACGTGGATCAGTGGAAACCTGTCACCTGGTCAAATGAATGGCATTTCTTACTACACAAAGTCGGCTGCTCGAAGTCACGTAGTCACTGCAGCTTCCCTGGGGCTGTGGTAGTAATCGAAAGCATCCTGACAGCTGTGGACTATGAGAATGTGATTGCGGACAACCCGGGTCCCTACATCTACATTTACATTTATACTCCGCAAGACACCCAACGGTGTGTGGCGGAGGGCACTTTACGTGCCACTGTCATTACCTCCCTTTCCTGTTCCAGTCGCGTATGGTTCGCGGGAAGAACGACTGCCGGAAAGCCTCCATGCGCGTTCGAATCTCTCTAATTTTACATTCGTGACCTCCTCGGGAGGTACAAGTAGGGGGAAGCAATATATTCGATACCTCATCCAGAAACGCACCCTCTCGAAACCTGGCGAGCAAGCTACACCGCGATGCAGAGCGATTCTCTTGCGGAGTTTGCCACTTGAGTTTGCTAAACATCTCCGTAACGCTATCACGGTTACCAAATAATCCTGTGACGAAACGCACCGCTCTTCTTTGGATCTTCGCTATCTCCTCCGTCAACCCGATCTAGTACGGATCTCACACTGATGAGCAATACTCAAGTATAGGTCGTACGAGTGTTTTGTAAGCCACCTCCTTTGTTGATGGACTACATTTTCTAATGACTCTCCCTATGAATCTCAACTTGGCACCTCCCTTACCAACAATTAATTTTATATGCTCATTCTGTTCAAATCGTTCCGTACGCATACTCCCAGATATTTTACAGAAATAACTGCTACCAGTGTTTTTTCCGCTATTATATAATCATACAATAAGGGATCCTTCTTTCTATGTATTCGCAATACATCACATTTGTCTATGTTAAGGGTCACTTGCCACTCCCTGCACCAACTGCCTATCCGCTGCAGATCTTTTTGCATTTCGCTGCAATTTTCTAATGCTGCAACTTCTCTGTATAGTACAACATCATCCGCGAAAAGCCGCATGGAACTTCCGACACTATCTACTAGGTCAATTATATATATTGTGAAAAGCGATGGTCCCAGAACACTCCCCTGTGGCACGCCAGAGGTTACTTTAACGTCTGTAGAAGGCTCTCCATTGAGAACAACATGCTGTGTTCCGGTTGCTAAAAACTCTTCAACTCAGCCACACAGCTGGTCATATTCCGTAGACTCTTACTTTATCAGGCGACAGTGCGGAACTGTATCGAACGCCTTTCGGAAGTCAAGGAAAGCTTGCTTACCCAACTGCGACTGCATTTTTCAGGATTATAACTGTCTGTGTCGCAACATCAGGCTCGTGCTGCAGTGGTTTGAGGAGCTTGGCAGCGGAGTCATGTTCATGCCTTTCCCACTAAATTCCCCAAATTTGAAACTAAAGAACCACGTCTAGGACAGCGTTGGTCAATAACACCGTGTCTACTGACCAACGGCAAGAAATCTGCACGAATTTCGTGACACTGGTGCTGCAAACCTCCAGAAACTTGCCAAAGACTTGTCGAAAGTAACGTAGAATCACTGCTGTTGTATTCCAAAGCCCGGTCCATAGCGCTGTTAAGTAGTAGTCATAAAGATTTGGCTCATGAGTGTATATGAAATTTATAGATGGGTACTGTGCTTAGATGCTTAGCTGCTGCATTAAATATATTCATGACGTTTCACCTGCTGACAAGACAGGTAATGGTTTTAAAATGAATACTGTAATATTATAGCCTATCGATACTGCCGTAGACGGCGCCGCTAAGACTTCTACGGGGTCCGCAGACGGCACTTTCAACATCGCCACTAGTGAAGAACCCTCAGGCCACTGATAATTGAAGGTCGCTAGGACGTTGTTATAAGGGACTGGCACCTGAGCACCAACCAGTCTTTCAGTTCAAGATTACTTCTAGTTTCTACCTGGCGCCGAGCATTACACCGAGCTGTTCATAGCTGGCTTTACTGGCAAATATTCAGTGTACATAGACGAAAGCCGGAGTCGGGCCTCTGCTTGCAGCTGGCCTCAGCTGCCACAAATTGTCAACAATGTGCACTTCCGTCAACAAATCTTTTGCTAACTTTTCCTGATTACTACCTGATTACTACTTGTCCTGATTACTACAACTCCCTTTGGCCACCTTCCACCCATTTATCATCATCAATGACGACATATTTGGTTGCTCGGGCGTAGCGGCTGTCTTCGTGCCCGAAACTTGTCAGAAATAAATCTGAGCAGGTACGATAACAGTGAAATGAATTCTGGTTTCTGATCGTCTACCAATGTAACGTTGTAAATAGTTCAAATGGCTCTGAGCACTATGGGACTTAACATCTGTGGTCATCAGTCCCCTAGAACTTAGAACTACTTAAACCTAACTAACCTAATGACACCACACACATTCATGCCCGAGGCAGGATTCGAACCTGAGACCGTAGCAGTCGCGCGGTTCCGGACTGAGCGTCTAGAACCGCTAGACCACCGCGGCCGGCTAACGTTGTAAATCCAAAAACAAGTAACGTATCCTAAAAAAATTATTTATTTTCCTGTTTTACATACAAGAAGTCTGCCACTGTACAGAGTGCTTTTGAAAGAGAGCTTCAGTGTGCACGACTTGAGAGCGACCTGCTTCGAAGGGTGATCGCTGAGGACGCGTGCACAGTGCCGAGGCTGGAGAGGCACGAGGTTGTGGCGCCAGAAGCGCTGGGCAGCCACCCCCGGCCTGTGTCCTCCGCCTCCGCCTCCGCCTGTGTCCCCGTGCGGCTCAGAAGGGCTGGCGGACGGACGGACGGGTGGACGGGCTGGCATCTACTTTGAGGGCGAGTCGGCCGCGTCTGACTGCACAGCACGTCGCCTCGCCTCGCCTTTATTGGACAACTCGCTGGAATGTTGTCATTAAGATGTTTCCCGCCAATGGGGAGGAGGAGGGTGGGGGGACGCGATGAGGGGCGAGAGGAGGGACTGGGAAGCGGCTGTCCAGTGGAGTTATTACCGGCCGTTCTTGGGGAAGAGGTCCGACAGCTCGAGACGATATAGCACTCTGAGTCCGTGAACGGTTTACTTGGTCGTACATCACTGTGATCCCAATATATTATTTTCAAGTGGAATTCTTTATTATATTCAAGTTGAATTCTTCAGCGCTTTGTCTCAATTTACACAGCGCTCATGAACTCGGTGTTGAGTGACCATAAACCGCAAACACTCAATTTCTATCTTTAAACATACATGTAAGGTGACCTGGTGGATGACATCGGAAGTTCACTGAGGCTTTTTGCAGATGATGCTGTGGTGTATCGAGAGGTTGCAACAATGGAAAATTGTACTGAAATGCAGGAGGATCTGCAGCGAATTGACGCATGGTGCACGGAATGGCAATTGAATCTCAATGTAGCGAAGTGTAATGTGATGCGAATACATAGAAAGATAGGTCCCTTATCATTTAGCTACAAAATAGCAGGTCAGCAACTGGAAGCAGTTAATTCCATAAATTATTTGGGTGTACGCATTAGGAGTGATTTAAAATGGAATGATCATATAAAGTTGATCGTCGGTAAAGCAGATGCCAGACTGAGATTCATTGGAAGAATCCTAAGGAAATGCAATCCGACAACAAAGGAAGTAGGTTACAGTACACTTGTTCGCCCAATGCTTGAATACTGCTCAGCAGTGTGGGATCCGCACCAGGTAGGGTTGATAGAAGAGATAGAGAAGATCCAACGGAGAGCAGCGCTCTTCGTTACAGGATCATTTAGTAATTGCGAAAGCGTTACGGAGATGATAGATAAACTCCAGTGCAAGACTCTGCAGGAGAGACGCTCAGTAGCTCGGTACGGGCTTTTGTTAAAGTTTCGAGAACATACCTTCACCGAAGAGTCAAGCAGTATATTGCTCCCTCCTACGTATATCTCGCGAAGAGACCATGAGGATAAAATCAGAGAGATTAGAGCCCACACAGAAGCATACCGACAATCCTTCTTTCCACGTACAATACGAGACTGGAATAGAAGGGAGAACCGATAGAGGTACTCAGGGTACCCTCCGCCACACACCGTCAGGTGGCTTGCGGAGTACTGATGTAGATGTAGATGTAGAATTACTGAACTACAGGGTGTTACAAAAAGGTACGGCCAAACTTTCAGGAAACATTCGTCACACACAAAGAAAATATATGTGGACATGTGTCTGGAAACGCTAACTTTCCATGTTAGAGCTCATTTTATTACTTCTCTTCAAATCACATTAATCATGGAATGGAAACACACAGCAACAGAACGTACCAGCGTGACGTCCAACACTTTGTTACAGGAAATGTTCAAAATGTCCTCCGTTAGCGAGGATACCTGCATCCACCCTCCGTCGCAGGGAATCCCTGATGCGCTGATGCAGCCCTGGAGAATGGCGTATTGTATCACAGCCGTCCACAATACGAGCACGAAAAGTCTCCACATTTGGTACCGAGGCTGCGTAGACAAGAACTTTCAAATGCCCCCATAAAGAGGATTGAGGTCAGGAGAGCGTAGAGGCCATGGAATTGGTCCGCCTCTACCAATTCATAGGTCACCGAATCTGTTGTTGAGAAGCGTACGAACACTTCGACTGAAATGTACAGGAGCTCCATCGTGCATGAACCACATGTTGTGTCGTACTTGTAAAGACACATGTTCTAGCAGCACAGGTAGAGTATCCCGTATGAAATCATGATAACGTGCTCCATTGAGCGTAGGTGGAAGAACATAGGGCCCAATCAAGACATTACCAACAATGCCTGCCCAAATGTTCACGGAAAATCTGTGTTGATGGCGTGATTGCACAATTGCGTGCGGATTCTCGTCAGCCCACACATGTTGATTGTGAAAATTTACAATTTGATCACGTAGGAATGAAGCCTCATCCGTAAAGAGAACATTTGCACTGAAATGAGGATTGACACATTGTTGGATGAACCATTCGCAGAAGTGTACCCGTGGAGGCCAATCAGCTGCTGATAGTGCCTGCACACGCTGTAGATGGTACGGAAACAACTGGTTCTCTCGTAGCACTCTCTATACAATGACGTGGTCAACGTTACCTTGTACAGCAACAATTTCTGTGACGCTGACATTAGGGTTACCGTCAACTGCACGAAGAATTGCCTCGTCCATTGCAAGTGTCCTCGTCGTTCTAGGTCTTCCCCAGTCGCGAGTCATAGGCTGGAATGTTCCGTGCTCCCTGAGACGCCGATCAATTGCTTCGAACGTCTTCCTGTCGGGACACATTCGTTCTGGAAATCTGTCTCGATACCAACGTACCGCGCCACGGCTATTGCCCCGTGCTAATCCATACATCAAATGGGCATCTGCCAACTCCGCATTTGTAAACGTTGCACTGACTGCAAAACCACGTTCGTGATGAACACTAACCTGTTGATGCTACGTACTGATGTGCTTGATGGTAGTAATGTAGAGCAATGAGTCGCATGCCAACACAAGCACTGAAGTCAACATTACCTTCCTTCAATTGGGCCAACTGGCGGTGAATCGAGGAAGTACAGTACATACTGACGAAAATAAATGAGCTCTAACATGTCCATATAACATCTTTTCTTTATTTGTGAGTGACGAATGCTTCCTCAAAGTTTGGCCGTACCTTTTTGTAACACCCTGTATATGAAACAAACCTAAATTAGTTACAATATGGCGTGCACACACTTTATTCAACATTTAAACGTCACTACAGATATTCGGATTTAGGTTATAACATGTTCGATATGCCTGCCATCATTGGCAATGGCGGTGTGGCGCAGACGAATAGCGAAATTCTGCATGACCCGCTCAAATGTCGGAACATCGATACTGTCGACGACCTCCTGAATGACCGTTTTCAGCTCAGCAATGGTTTTGGGGCTATTGCTGTACACCTTGTCTTTAATGTAAAACCACAAAAAGTAGACGTACTTGTCAGAACCGGAGAATATGGCGGCCAATCGAGGCCCATGCTTGTGGCCTCTGGTACTCCAGAGCCCGAATGCGGTCCCCAGTGTGCTCCTCCAGGACCTTCTGCTTCGATGGGGTCGAGCTCTGTCTTACGTGAACCACACACCGTTGAAATCGGGTTCACGTTGGATATTGCAGATGAAATCATCTTCCGAAACCTTCACGTGCCGTTCGGTAGTCACCGTGCCGGTCAAATCCCATCCCACAGCCACCCGTTGAGGGGGAAGAGACTTCTCCATCACGAAATGCTGGTTCTCAGAACCCCCCCCCCTCCCCCCCCCCCAATGCGACAGTTTTGCTCATTGACGAACCCATCGAAATGAAAGAGGGCTTCGTCGCTAAACCAAACCATGCAAGAATATACTAATTCCTATCATGCCCTGCGGCCAGCCGTGCATTTTGAATGTCCTAACGAAACCGTTCAGAAGCTACGACGATTTTATTTGAAATAGTTCAATAATTGTCGCTCTGTATATACCGGCTGTGGTTCAGCCGTGACTACGCTATACCTTTTCACTCAGGAGTGTTTGTCCCACAAGCTACGCTGGAGAATCGTAATTGAAGTTTGGAAGATAAAAAATAAAAATGTTATGGGACTAGGGCCTCCCGTCGGGTAGACCGTTCGCCTGGTGCAAGTCTTTCGATTTGGCGCCACTTCGGCGACTTGTGCGTCGATGCGGATGAAGTGATGATTAGGACAACACAACACGCAGTCCCTGAGCGGAGAAAATCTCCGACCCAGCCGGGAATCGAACCCAGGCCCTTAGGATTGACATTCTGTCGCACTGACCACTTTTTTTTATTTTTGATCTCATTTTGTTCGCTTTTGTTCGTTGCATCTGGTCGGGGCGGACCGTAAGACATCCGTTTAAGTTCGTTGTTGATCGATTATCTCAGTTTTTTTATTACAGAGGGCAGCTAACCCTCTGACCGAACACGCTGAGCTACCGTGCCGGATACCACTCAGCTACCGGGGGCGGACGTTCGGAAGATAGGAGATGAGGTACTGGCTGAAGTAAAGCTGTACCGACGGGTTGTTAAAAGGAAAGGTGCTGCACACACTTTTAATCTTCCAGTAACTCTCATATCGGTGCACACGATGCTGCAGAGTGAGCATTAATTATGAGAAAAATACAGATGTCACGCTTTCAGTATTACTTAGCAGTCATAAATTATAAATAGAAACCTTCCCAAGCCTATCTAATAGTGAAAACTGTAAGTCCCTACAGTAGTTCCTGAAATTTGACTGAACATAAAGACAAGAAATCGCTGTGGGAAATTTTAGTAATAATGTGTAATGTATAAATGTGGCGTCCCTGTGAGTGTGGGCTCGTGCGCGCTCGTCTCTGTGGCGACCCTGTGAGTGTGGGCTCATGCGAGCTCGTCTTCGTCTCTCTCTCTCTCTCTCTCTCTCTCTCTCTCTCTCTCTCTCTCTCTCTCTCTGTGTGTGTGTGTGTGTGTGTGTGTGTGTGTGTGTGTGTGTGATGCACTGGGATTATCTATTATGGAAGAACGATACACATTTCGTCCTGCAAGCTGAAGTCTTGTGGAGTGGATATAGTTGTAAAACTACTAAGGCGATCGTAGACTATCATTAACTAAGCGGACACTACGGTAATTTAAAGGTAGCCTTGGTCAGTTAAGAAGGTACCCGCGTTACCTGTGCGTTAGGTGGGTTGCATACTTATCGGGCTCTGGCTCATCTCGGTCACTTTGATTACGTATGTGATCAGTGTCTCATTAGCTTCCTTTAAAAACCGGAAGCGATGAACCGGCTGTAAACCGAATTAGGACACATTAAAGGCCACATAAATTACGGAAGGTTTTTGTTCTATATATTTATCCTCCTGACTGATACTTTAAAACAAACACTATTTATAACAAAATTGAAATCGTCTGAAATGATCAATGTTTAATTCACGTTTTATTCGAAAATTGTTGATTCTATAACGTGAAAGACAAGGACTAGTAAAAAAAAAAAAGAAAAAATACAGATTAATCATACAGCGAAATAAAACCCAGTTTCCCCGCCCTCCACAAAAAGAATAAGGAAACGCAAAACAAAAATGTATCAAATGTCGCTTCAATATTTAGTGCAACTTATATTAAACGGGTTTCTGTTACTGGTAAACAACTTCCGCTTTTCTGAGTAATAACAGGAAACTCTTCGCATTGATCATCATGAAGAACGTTGTATTGAGTACAAGTTACCAACAGTAATTGCATAGGCTTTCTAATTTTTGTGCACGTAAACTATTCCTGATTAAAAATAATTGCTTTTGTCACCTAACAGTGCTGAAACGGCGCCATCATGTAATTTTTATTACTTAAAAATGCAGTTTATGCCGCTACGGTCGCAGGTTCGACTCCTGCCTCCGGCATGGATGTGTGTGATGTCTTTAAGTTGGTTAGGTTTAAGTAGTTCTAAGTTCTAGGGGACTGATGACCTCAGAAGTTAGAATGTTAAGTCCCATAATGCTCAGAGCAATTTGAACCATTTCTGTAATTTATGTTCTCTAAGGATATAAGATACAAAATGGCTCTGAGCACTATGGGACTCAACTGCTGTGGTAATCAGTCCCCTAGAACTTAGAACTACTTAAACCTAACTAACCTAAGGACATCACACACATCCATGCCCGAGGCAGGATTCGAACCTGCGACCGTAGCAGTCGCCCGGTTCCGGACTGCGCGCCTACAACCGCGAGACCACCGCGGCTGGCTATAAGATACACTATGGATTATCAGTGACTGATACGCGATTCTACTTACGTGCAGAAGAAACAGATAAACAAACAAAAACACTAAGAGGAGGCTCCCGGTTCCTCTCTTACACATTCATTTATGTTTCTTTCTCTACAAATTCTACTAATACTACGAGCAAATCAGACCGTATACTACGTCGTTTGCTATACCAAAAACTACCGAACCGTAGTTGCGGCAGAGCGCACCCCTAGGTGTGGGACAGTGAGGCTCTTGCGGGCTGCCTGCAGAACCCGCCGCGCCGCTGCGCCACGGGGCGCTCGCCAGCAGCACCGGCCGCGAAACAAATACCCGGCATTTGTTAGGGGCGGCATCCGGCCGAGTCGGCAGGAATTCCGCGGCCGCCCACCTGCCCCGCCCTGCTGAGTAATATCGCCGAGCCGCGAGTGCCAGAGAGAGAGAGCGAGCCCTAATATTATACTTCACTTTTGCCGCCCTGACGCCCACAGTAAATTTTAGCCGACGACAGCGCCCGCCGCCACGTCCGCGGTGAAAGTGATGGCGGCCTATTCGTTGCTGCCGCGAGGAACGGAGGTATTTTGGGAATGCAGACACACTGGCTACGCACCACTGTAAGCGTTTCCGGTAATCAACTGGTTAGAATACAGAAGGTACGCCTAGCCTTTACGATAACGTAACGACCTTTACTTCTCGTTGACGGGAAGCCCACGAGAGAGGTCGCACGAGTACGTCACAGCACATGACATTGTAGGTGCAGCCTTCTCTGGCGGCGAGCAAACGTAGGCTTCCGCGGCCATTGTCATCATCATCATTTAAGACTGATTATGCCCTTCAGTGTTCAGTCTGGAGCATAGTCCCGCTTGTAAAATTCCTCCGTAATCCCCTATTCAGTGCTAACATTGGTGCCTCTTCTGATGTTAAGCCTATTACTTCAAAATCATTCCTAACCGAATCCAGGTACCCTCTCCTTGGTCCACCCCGACTCCTCCTACCCTCTACTGCTGAACCCATGGGTCTCTTGGATAACCTTGCTTCTCCCATGCGTGTAACATGACCCTACCATCTAAGCCTGTTTGCCCTGACTGCTACATCTATAGAGTTCATTCCCAGCTTTTCTTTGATTTCCTCATTGTGGACACCCTCCTGCCATTGTTCCCATCTACTAGTACCCGCAATCATCCTAGCTACTTTCATATCCGTAACCTCAACCTTATTGATAAGGTAACCGAAATCCACCCAGCTTTCGCTCCCATACGACAAAGTTGGTCGAAATATTGAACGGTGCACAGATAACTTAGTCTTGGTACTGACTTCCTTCTTGCAGAAGAGAGCAGATCGTAGCTGAGCGCGCGGCTATTGTCGCAGTCAATAAAATTTTTCTGCGTTTGTGACCGCGTTGTCAATATGTAAAACCACCGACGTTTCGGTGACTGTTGCAAGTTACCTTCTTCTGCGTGAATAACTTAGAAACTTGGTTTAAATCGGTTGCTAGCAGCATCAACAAACTGAAAGTTCAACTCTTAAAAAAAGCCACTGAACGAAGTTGCTTAGTAAACGTTCATAATTAAAGTTAACAACAGTAAATGAGTTACAACGATAATAGAATATTTAAGGAAGTGGCTCAACTGGCCAGCGCTCTGTATGAACTTATCAATTGAAGACATGAAGTCTGAAAATGATACCGTGATCATATTTTTGGCACTTTATTTTACGGTCCCTCTTGATCACACAAACTTCTACACTTCACTATTACCGGTTTCGGCTACTGCCATCTTCAGATTTGTTACAAGCCAAAACAGTGCGTTACCACTTAAGTTCATTTTTCTGACGCTAAATCTGTAGAAGGCCTGGTGCTACATAAGAAGGATAAAAAGTGTTTATATGATTAACAGTCATGTATACCAGCCATACATACCATAAAATATTCTGATGTAATATCAACGTCAAAATAAGCATGTAGGTACATAGAAGTACTGGTGATTATCAGAATGCTCTGGTATTTATACAAAGAATCAAAGGCTAGCAGAGGGCACTATAGCTAGGGTACATGATTAACCAGTATTGCAAATGTAATGGTTAAAATGCGGTATGCGCAGTCATTAATTAAACTTACTTCGCATGGCAAAACAAGCGTCTGACAATAAAACATGAACTGACATTAGATCTGACCTTAGATCCATAATTAAAATCCACATAAAAAGTTCAAATACCAATGATGTGAAGCTCCAAGCCTAGCAAGTTAAAACATACAATTCTATAAAGCCAGTATAAAAACACATCCATAAAATGAAATTTTCTAGCGTAACAGATCAATTACCGTATCCTTAATTGTAAGGTAGGTAATTAGTTTATGGATAGTCACTTTTTCGTTAGATACCTTACAATTGCTGTTATTTATATGTGTAAGGTCGGATCTAACGTCAGTTCATGTTTGTTGTCAGCCGCTTGTTTTTCGATGCGAAGTAATTTTAATTAACTAATAAATTAAGTAATTTAATTAATGTTTACGCATACCTCATTTTAACCATTACATTTTGGGATACTGGTTACTCATGTACCCTAGCTATAGTGCCCTCTGCTGCCCTTAGATTCTTTGTATAAATACCAGAGCATTCTGATAATCACCAGCACTTACTATGTACCTCCATGTTTAGTTTGACGTTTATATTACATCAGATTATTTTAAGGTGTGTATGGCCGGTATACATGGCTGTTAATCATATAAACACTTTTTATCCATCTTATGTAGCACCAGGCATTTTATAGATTTAGCGCCAACAAACTGAACTTAATTGACAACTTCAACTTTTGTAGTCCTGTCTTCCTCAGTTGCGTGTAACATTACGGTATACTGATAATTTTTAGTTTATGGACTGTCTGAGTACAAATGAATAAAACACAATTTTCGTGCCATAAACGTTTCGCCTTTGTTTCCTGCAAGGCATCTTCAGTGCCAGATTGCATGGACTTAGTTGGTTACACACTGGTTTTGTTTTTAACAGATCTGAAGATAGCAGTGGCCGAAACCGGTAATAGTGAAGAGTAATAGTTTGTGTGATCAAGACAGACCTGTAAAATAAAGCTCCGTATGAACCCACAGTGAAGCAGTAAGGTAGAAATCTGAGCAAATTCCCGGGAGCCGGCCGAATTGGCCGAGCGGTTCTAGGCGCTACAGTGTGGAACCACGCGACCGCTACGGTCGCAGGTTTGAATCCTGCCTTGCGCATGGATGTGTGTGGTGTCCTTAGGTTAGTTAGGTTTAAGTAGTTCTAAGTTCTAGGGGACTGATGAGCCCCGAAGTTAAGTCCCATAGTGCTCAGAGCCATTTGAACCAAATTCCCGGGAAACTACGGCCAGGTTCGCGCGGCAAGGCAAGTTATGAACCGGCCAGACCAGAGTGAGCAGTACCGAATGCTAAAAAAAAACCAAAACTGAAGTTACACTGCACAATTAAAAGCCACTTAACACACGAAGCAATACAACATTATAATGGGGCCGAGAGAGGGGCATGGTAGTAAAATGACCAGGCTCAACTGACAAGGTCTGATCCTACAGGAGGCTTTTTAAAACTTGCCAGTAGCAGCAATGAAACTTGCTTAATTATTAATGAAAAAGTTCAAGGGATCATTTCACAACTTGCCAGAGAGATGGACTTACACCTGTACAAGAGCGCTTAATAATTTGCCAATTATCACAAAAATTATAGTTACAACTTGGGCGAATCTTCAGGAAGCATTTATAATAACTGGGCCTACAGCTAATGGCCATCAGGTAAGGGTAAGCATTAGAACCCCTCCAGAAGTCCAGCACAACACAATGCCCATACTCAGGTCGTAGTTCACTGAAAACCATGAATTCATGATACAACAAAAGTCCAGAAAGCTTAATCAATATGCTTACTTCAAGTTCGTTATGCAATTAACAAGGAAAGATTTCTAAATTTCCAGTCACTTAAAAATAACCCACAATAAGACAACCGTTAGGGCCAGTACAGCAGTATCAATTAAATAAGCAGAAAAGTAATTTAAACTCACAAATTCACTCGCGCATGGTAGAATTAGAATAAGCACAGCCTTTGGCCTATACTGGTAGAATGCCTTGCGGCCGAACATACAGTAACTACACACAGTTTAACGTCCACAATGTTTACGTAAAAGTCAAAGTCTTAAATTCACTGAGGCCGGGTTAGGACTGTACCTCCACAGTTCACAATGTAAGCCCGAGCTTCAAACTGCTGAGTAGGATTTTGTTTGACAACAGGAACCGGCCGCTGGCATCTGGCAGGGGATGATCGCAAACTACCTTCAATTTGTCGCTTATAAGCTTGCTTCCCGAGAAATACCCCGGCAGGCACAAAAAGCGAACGCGGCTCAGTCACTGTGGCGTTCCTTGCATACAGAGCCGCCGACCGTCCAACACACACGCCTGCCCCACCGGTCTCACGGCTCGCTGTCACGCCGTAGAAGGCCACTCGGGCAAAGATGGCCACACAGCGGCACAACCGACAATCGACAGATCCAGGCGAGCCGCACGATTCACACCGCTCACCGTTTTTGTGACACTGCTCCTTCCTCACGTACGTCCTTTCAGGCGTGCATTTGTTACTGATATCACTCTTATGGATGACAATGCGCTACCGCACTGAACAGCGCTGGTGGAGGAGCTTTTGTAACGGGAGAGTATTAGACGGATGGGACAGCTGTTTTCCCCAATTGAAATCACATCGAGCACATGTGGTATGGCTTGGGGAGACATACTGCAACACGTCTACATCTACCAAATACGATCAAGGCGTTTTCAACCTCACTGGAAGAGGAATGGAAAGCCGTACAACAAGAACTCCTTAACAGCTCTGTAGCCAGCATGCGAGAACGTTGCAGAACGTGCATTGCTTTTCGTGGTGATCATATACCCTATTATGAAATATGTCCCGCATTTTATAGTGTCCAGAGAACCTTCATAAATCGCGATGACTTCAGTGTAAATATTATCTTACGATAAAATTGTGATTTCTGTTCGTCTCATTGCGTACTCTTTCCAGTTACTTTCTATACTATATTGTAGACGTCCTTTCAATGTACGATCCAAGTTTCATAGAACTACGTATGTTGCTAGGCAGTCACATATCATGCAAAAGTTACTTTCGTCCTTAAGTTTTGTTGACCACTGTAGTTTTAATCGCTTTAGGGACATTACCAATATCAGCTGACTTTGTGAAGTAAACTACTAGACCATAATACAGTCAAAATGGAAAATGGAAACGTGTTTTAAGAAATTTGAAGATCTCCCACCCCATATGAAGGAAAGTGGTGTTAAAATATTTCAGAATTACAATTTACTAAACAAGGTAATGTATCATACCTTAATTGCAACACTAGTGATACTGTTACCTACTTTATGCACGATGCACATTAAGACATGAAAGCACTTAGAAGTTAACAAGTGGGAGAAGGGTTAGTCCACAAACGCTGCTCGTGGCCGAATTCGCGAGTGCTGGAGAGTTCTACCAGTTCTCTGTCTCTTTCCGTTTTCTCTCAAAATAAATGTTACTTTCATTTTTCTCTGATGTACAAATCTCGAAAAGCGTCAGATCGCAGTGGAAAACTGACTTAAAAGCCCTTATTTTTTTGTATGACTCTCGCTAGTTGGTGACACGTTAAAGTAATCTAGTGCACTCTAGTGGGATGTTTTTAAATTTACAAGGCCTTTGCTACAACAGACAGAGTTACTAATGACAGAAACAAAAGTCTTTAACACTACCAAAACATTGATATCAAACATCCACCAATGATGCGTAGTATAAGCCACATCTCAAATTATCTACTACTGCGAGCTAAGCGACATTTCAAGAGACAGATTTAAGACCTGCTCCTACTAATCTGAGAAACACCACTAGCTATCAGCAGCACTACAATAGTTGCTTTATCAAACCCACGTGGAAAAATTTCGAAATGATTTCTAATAATTCAAATCCAGTACCAAATTAGTGAAAAATATGTTTTTAAATAACATCAGAGACTAACTAAAAGGCGCCTCTGATCCCCCACTTCCTTCGCTACATTCTACACCAAAGACTTCACATTTACGATGTTCGGCTTCTATATTTTAGTGTGGCCATATCGCAATAGACGCAAAAAGAACATTTATTTTTGAAGCGCGTTCTGTCACGCGAAGAGTAGTAAAAGCCAGGAAAGTAAGTTGTAAATACAGCCGAACTCGCAGCAAAGTGTCGTGTTTCAGAGCGCCATCCACGCCATCGCCTCTGAGGGTGCGTGTGGCGCTTTTATAAATACTCGGCAGGACGGGACGGGACAAGTGACGCAAGTGCGGGACCGTCAGCGAGGGAAGCCTGCAGCGGCGGACAGTGACGCTAAATCACAGCCCGCGAGGCGCAGTGTTGCCTTTGGTGCTGGTCCAGCACCTCGGCGCGTCGGCAAACATAAAAACTGAAATAGTCGCGGCGAAGAAGGCTGCGAGATGCGCTCCTTTCCATACGACTGCAGCAACAAACACAGACAGCCCAACTCCGGAAGGCGGCTGAATCAACCCGACGCCTCGCCGAGTGAGAAATGCTTTGGCGATCTGCTCTGCTGTGTACGTCCACTTACCCGATGCCAAAACCAACTTGCCCAACGGACAGAAAGTAGCTTCTGTTGCTAAATTCTGGCAACACAACAACGCGGTTACGACTGTGTACATAAATTTCATGAGTGTTGCTGTCTACGTATATTATTTATATTTAATTGCAAATTATAAACGAAGTAGCGTGATCAATCCCACCGGTTTGGAGCATTACCTTAACGACGCCTCTGACTTCTTCATTTGTTGTTGTTGTTGTTGGTGGTGGTGGGAGGATGGTGACGGTGGTAATGGTAGCGCTGTTGTTGTTGTTGGCGGCGGCGGCGGCGGTGGTGGTGGTGGTTGTTGTTCATGCAGTTACAGTGTTAGTATAAGCCTGTTCATTTCTGCATAACTACTGCGTCCTGCATATATCGTATCAACCTTACCCTGCTTTTGGTCGAACTGTGCCATAAATTTCTTTTCGCTCAAATTCGATGCTGTACCCTTCATCAACTGTCTAAGCTACACACCTGATCTGCAGCAATCTTCTATAGCCATTTCAAAAGCTTCTATTCCCTACTTGTTTTAACTGTTTAAAGCCCACGTTTCACTTCTGCGCAGGAAAGTACCCCAAACAAGTGCCTCCATAAGAGTTTTAATAACACTTAAATTTACATTCAGTGTCAACAATCGTGCCTCTCTCGGAAACGCTTTTCTCACTATTGCCAGTCTAAATTTCATATATTCCCTACTTCGGCCATCGTCAGTTTATTTTGCTGTCCAAATAGCAACACTCGTCTACTTCTTTTAGCACGTCATTTCCTAACGTGTTTCCATCTTCACACCCTGATTTAATTCTGTTAACCTTGTTTCTTTATGATGATATTCATCTCATAACCAATTTTCAAGACAATATATATTCCCTTGAATTGATATTCACCGTCTCTGACAGAATTAAGTTATCAGTAAACCTCAAAGTCTCCCTGGAATTTATTTTCTGTTCCAAAGTCCTACTTTCTTTCATTCATTGTTTGCTCATCTGACCACAAAACATGTATACATAACGATACCGCCTCCACGGAAATTCTGTAAATGAGTTGCACGAACGGTGTCGAGCATAGATTATTATTATCAGTGGCTGTCTTACGGGCTGTATTAAGAAATAAATGGCTATCTGCGCAACTGGACGACAAATACCTCGTTATTGATTTTATTTCCTTTACTTCTTTGTTCTTTATTTTTCCCATTCTCTGATGTTATGTAGGAAACATGGTGATCAGCAGAACTCTTATTATGCTGCATATAACAAAGACCAAATCGGATCCTCAATTTTTGCCACCAAAGTACGTAACTAGAATAGACGACTCCACGTTCCTAGCTTTTAGGAGTCGTGCAGCCAGTGAACATGCATTCGGATGAAGAGCAATTCAAATCCTCGTCTATCTACCCAAACTTTAATTTTCCTTGGTACTACTGCACCGCTTAAGGCAGATGCCTGGTTGGTTTCTTAGTTGTCAGATCCGAGATTGTGAACGGAAGACACTGTCGTAGAAGGGTTGTTAGGTCCTAATCTTTCTTTCTTCCTTCTTAGTTTTGTGCATTCCGGCGACTAACTGTCGCACCATTCTAGATAGATGTTATTCTTTTCCCGATTAAGGCAAGTACCTTTGAATGTTTACTACTGTTGTCACGTTTCTCGTATCAAAATAATTGCTCAAAGCTCACATCTACAGATACCTTATAAGCTTTTAGCTCATGTGGGGTACGCAAGTGTTCGGTGTGATGTAAGCTTACCTTTGATGGAAATAAAAGCTGTGAATAAGGTGATACACAAACAGAAGTCGGGGAGGCAAAGTTGCAACAGCAGGTTCGGCAAGGCACTGATATTGTCAGATTTATGAGCAGAAAACAGTCCGTAGGCACAGCCAAAGGCCAGCTGTGCAGCCCTTCAAACGGAAGGAAGGAAACAGTAGGGTTTAACCTCACGCCGACAACGAGGGCATCACAGGTGGAACAAAAGCTCGGAATGGAAAAGAATGGCTAATGAAATAGGCCGTGTACTGTTGAGAGGAATTAACGCAACTTGCGCCTACGGACAGTGATTTGAACGTCATCCTCCGGAACCTCCGAAGACAGTCCACAGTCAGTGTGCACTACAGCGAAGGACTATGTTGAGAGCGGCCAGTCAGAAGCACATTGCTAGTGACATAAATCATGACGCAAGCGGAGTAAATTAAAGCGGTAGCCTTAATGTTGCTGCCACAGCTAGAGGCGTGGTCCCTGTGACACGCAGCGTAACTGAGAGGTACGATGGATAATTAAGTGATCCAATAAATCACGGATGTTGACAAGTACAGATATTACGAAAAGTGTTGATGGAGTTCACTGACCAGGAAAAAATTCTTTAGGTTCTGTGCGAGCCAATCATAAATAAATATGGAGGAGGAGTTAAATGTGGTATTCATCTGAAAGTTGCAGTACTACCCTAGGAGGCACGAAAAGATACATTAGAGAACATGTTATTTACGTTTCTCTTTTGAAATGTAGATATTTATCGAAGAATATCGTTTTCTTTAAGAACAAAATGTTGTTAGTACACACCAGAAGACCTGACGTTTTGCAGAAAGACGTCATATGTCTAGCCAATGTTTTGTTCTTTACGAAGTACAATTCCAGCCAAATCAGTGAATGTGGAAGGTAGGAAACTTGACCTTCTGTAATACCTAGAGTAATTAAGGTACCAAATAAGCTAACACACCTGCAGCTGAACGGAAAATGACGCAGGCGTTGTAATATAATGTCAAAAGCAATAAAAACTCTTCACTCAACACAGAGGAAAACAGTTCCGCAATTGTTGCTACATCATAGGCACGAACGGCAAGAATTTTCAACACGTTCGCTTTTGAAGCAGAAGTAATTACTTTTACAATAATATTCGGCTATTCGAAAGTCGAGTGAAGTACAAGAATGAACGAATCATTAGACTCTGTACATAATTTTTGCCTTTGAAGGAAAGCATCTGTCACAGTAAGAACAGACCACAGAAGAAGTTAATTCTTCTCGTGAATAAATTGTGTGTTTATATTCTCTTACTTTCAATGGAGTAAGCTGCAGTTTTGCATATATACGACATAACTTCACGTGTAAATTGTAGTTATTTCATTGGATCAGTGAGATTCAGCTGTTTTCACACTTATTTCACGATAAATCATGTCTCTTTGCAATTTACTAATGAATGCAACGCATAAAAACTGTCAGAGTGTATCGCGACTCGCCGGCCAGTGTGGCCGACCGATTCTAGGCGCTACAGTCTGGAACCGCGCAACCGCAACGCTCGCAGATTCGAATCCTGCCTCGGGCATGGATGTATGTGATGTCCTTAGGTTAGTTAGGTTTGAGTAGTTCTAAGTTCTAGGGGACTGATGACCTCAGCAGTTAAGTCCCATAGAGCTCAGAGCCATTTGAACCATTTTTCTATCGCGACTGTGTGTATTAAACTGTGGTACTACCAAATGGTTTAGAATACAAGCGCTGCCGGTAGAAGCGTAGAAGAACGATGTGCAAGTATTGAACCAATTTGTGGTTTCCTACAGTACTAGTGGACAACTGAAACAGGGCACCAACTCAATTACGACAAGCTCAAAGCACTAAAAGATGTGAGTGCAGTACAAAATTATTTCGGTTACCGCATTTCGTCTGCTAATTATCACTGAAACGGTGAACAGCCCCGTTGAGACTAATGCTTATGAGAACGTACTGTAGAGGTCTTGTGGTCTCACAATTGACAGCCTCGAGCACCTCCAAAAATATTTTTCTGTACTTTTACGAAGACGACAGTCAAGAAGATACTGACGCTGAAGCGGCCTGGGGATTATATGAATAGTAGAAGATAACATATATTTTCCTTAATGTCTCTGAATGAATTCTTAGCAGAAAGCACATTGTCGGTGTATTCAGAATGCACAAAACGAAATAATTTGACACATATGCGTTTGCGTGTATTCGCTCATAGCTTAGTTAATGGCTGAAGGCGTCTACATACACAGAACCTTATTGTCTTTTGGGGTGGAATGTTTAAGTGTATGGTGTGCAACCAAAGAACAGTTACTTCGCTAAGTCATTTCTAGAACAAACAGCAAATTCGTGAAATAACGTGTGGATGTCTGGAATTTGTATTCAAAATCTGTTGATAGCAAATAACGTACCGAAACCGGGTTGAGTTGGGTTAGGTTGTTTGGGGGAGGAGACCAGACAGCGAGGTCATCGGTCTCATCGGATTAGGGAAGGATGGGAAAGGAAGTCGGCTTTGCTCTTTCACAGGAACCATCCCGGCATTTGCCTGGAGCGATTTAGGAAAATCACGGAAAACCTAAATCAGGGTGGCCGGACGCGTGATTTATCCGTCATCCTCCCGAATGCTGTTGGCTGTTTTCTTCCCATCAACTAATTTAAACAACAAACGTTACATAAACGTGAACCTCCTTCTGAAGAGGAACTTGACGATTCCAGTCCGGTAACAACGGTAATTGTGTAGATAACTAACACTATTAACATTGGCTGGTCCCTTTTTTCTTCTTTGCAGACTCCACTTGTATTTTGTACACAGACACCTTCTCAGAAACGTCAGTTTTTGACAGAATAGTGGAAATAAACGGTAATACACGTACAGAAATACGGAATTAGATTTTTAACTAGATAAAGTGAAAACAAAATTTCTAAATTTTGGAACTTGAGAAGGAAGCGCTGCTTGACACATTGACCATGCACCAACTACTGACGCTTATTTGACTTTTTCATGCTTTGGCACTTGGATCAATTCTAGGAACAGAGCGAAACTTTCGCACTTCTGTAGTTTTAAATAATGACAGTATTTGGAGTAAGGCCAGTCGTTTTTATTGGATTTGGGAGGGGGGGGGGGGTAAGCTGCGCGAATGAGGAGAAAACATCTTTGAAAACAAACGGAACGACGTGAAATAATAATCGTGAATTTGTGATACATCCATGTAAAAACATTTACATGTGGCCAAAAATATGTTTTCCTTTCGGAATGTTTGTTCTGGCTTGTACGGCGGACAGAGATCACGGACTGTCTTTAGGGTCACATAGCCTATAACTTTGACTCAACAAATATGGTTCAAATGGCTCTGAGCACTATGCGACTTAACTTCTCAGGTCATCTGTCGCCTAAAACTTAAAACTAATTAAACCTAACTAACCTAAGGACATCACACACATCCATGCCCGAGGCAGGATTCGAACTTGCGACCCTAGCGGTCACGCGGTTCCATACTTACGCGCCTAGAACCACACGGCTACACTGGCCGGCTCTCAACAAATATTTTCAGCTACTGTAAGCACGTTACGCCTTAGTAGCAACAGGTAAATCACGATTCAAAGTGGCAATGACAAATACGTTTCTCGTTTCGGAAAGTATATTCGTTTACAAAAGTCAGTTTGTACGATGAGCAGAGATAATGGCCTACCACAATAGGCACGTTTACGATCTATGATCATTCTGTAAACAAATCATCCAGTTAATGAGCACTTTAAAACAAATAAAATGGTATTTGTAATGGTATAATCAAAATGGAGTCTCTTACTCGTGATTAATAAGTAAGCTTCCGAAAATATTGGACCAAATTGGTCTCCATGATGCCATTTTGCCTATGATACTTAACAGTCTTTATTGTGTAAAATTGTTCACAAATAATGTTTGACGCAAAATTTTTATGAATTGTCGGAAGCCGGTTAAGAAATCTTTCTAACGATACCTCATTCATCCCTGTACGTGTGTATGTGTTCAGAGACAGGGATGTTAACACGAGAAATAATATACGAATACATGATTGGTGTTGATACAGAAGATCTAATTGACCTGTGCCCCAGTCAGAACCAACGTTCGTTGCTCGTGTCTATAAGATTACCACGGTTTGTTCAGCTTGACATAAAAGCAATGCACTTAAAGCAGAAAGACAGCAGCATTACTAGAATGACCGTAGATCAAGCACTGTGTCGTTTCACAGAGAAGAGTACGTTGCTTCTGTCTAGGTTAGCTGCTAAAGCAGCGTACGGCCATTAATGTTACAGTGAGGTCCTCAACCGTGCCTAGAGTTCTGTGGTCAACGCCGCTGGCGACACCACAAAGAGGACTCCCCTCCCGGCGCTTCCTTATTGCGGCTCGGAATCTTCTCCACTCGTCCTCGGAGCAGCTTCCTTTAACTCTGTCCGCCGCTGAAAGATAGATGTTATAAATAGCTCTTGTAGTTATAGTTGTCGGGGGGCGGTCTTCCATTAGTGCCCGACACGCGGGCGCGCCCCAGGAGCCCGTAATGGTACCGGAATTGTTGCGGCGGCGGCCTGGGGCCCGGTCGCCCTCCCCCGTCGCTGAGGAGGCGCGCACATTCCGCTTGTCAGATGTCTCGCTCTGCCGTATCTAATGCCTCCTCGCGCGGCGCGGAGAGATGTTCTGTCATATTAACAGCGACCACGCTGCCACCTCCCGCCAACCCGGAATGCCGCGCCGCTGGCACCAGTTGCCAGGATACCGGGAGGGGAGTAACGAAGACGCCGCCCCTCCCCCTCCCACTCTCCTCCACTACCCGCCACTACTGCGCTTTCTCTCCATCGAACTCCCTCGACGGCGGCGAGGGAAGGAGAGGGAAGACGCCGTGAAGAGGATGTAATGACGTGCTTCTTCTAGCGTCTCCCCCGCGCTTTTTGAATGTAAATCATCCTGCCGCAGGGCGGCGCTCGCTCGCGGGGAAGCCCCGGATAATAAAGGCATTATCAAGATAAAGATGAGATAATGCATCTCCCAAGACGCTGCCGTGTCAGCCTCCGCGACAGCCGGGCGAGCTCGGGACCGCTTGTACGCGTGAGAATTGAATTAGTTTCTATCCTAATGTAGTGGCAGTCGCTTTTTTTACTGCTTCATCCCCTCCCTCCTGCCACCTATCTTCCTCTCTTCGCTCTCTCGGTCCCATTCATTGTCGGCTCCTTCGTTCTTACGCGGCCTTCTTGTCTACCTCTCCGCGCGCGGGCGCTTCCCCCGGCGCGGTAGGACAGATATGTAAATTCCTGAGGTAAAGAAGCGAGGCGGTGAAGCATATGGGAATGCGAGTGGCGGTGATTCAGCGCCTGTGGCAGGGCATTCATCAGGCTCCGGCGCACGGGGCGGGCAGCTCTGGCTCAGAACTGACACTAAAGTATCCGCCCGGCTTTAATTAGAGCCGGCACAGGGCAAAAAGCGACGCTACAACTGTCTCCCTGTGACAGCGCCGTAATCACACGTCGACTTACGCGTGGCCACCGTACGTCACGCTCCCCCTACGCTAACGACATTTCCGTCTGGAGAGGAGCCACATCCCCGGATCCCTACGCAGTGCGTATTATCGACAACGGCCCGAGAGATCAGCTTTTGTTTCAAGCTATAACAATGGTGAGGACACTACCACCAGCCATACTTTTATCCAAGGTATGATTTATTTAGCCATACATCGAGATAGTAAGCAACCAGTTGAATAAATAAAATTTTATTTCCTTAAATGGTATCAGACACCTTCAGACATGTTCAGAGGGCTGTACATAAATACGTAGACCAAAAGTCAATACTAACTGTACCATTACGCTGCTATTGTGCAGCATATGCGCCCTTACGTTTTCGTTCACGCCTTATGACAACTACAGTCGTGTAAGGTTTTGTTTTATTTTTTATCGCACTTTTACCCCTATCCTGAGATCAGTCTCAAGGTATAAATGTCATACGTTGGTTATCTGCGGTTATAACATGGTGTGTGCACTTGTTCGGCTTCTTTATACCATTTTTGTATAGATACTACCAACCACATTTACGAGATCTTTTTGTATTAACGGATTCATTATTGTATTACTTATTGCTCTTCTATTTTTCTAGGAACACAACAATATGATGCATGCATCTTACTGTTGAAATTCGTAAATAATGCCATACTTATCAGTATGTACCAAATTTATCTTTAAATTTTTAAAATTTTTGAATTTTACGTTCTTAACTTTAATATTCTTATCTGACGTTTACTTATTTGTGGTATATTTTTTCATATAGCCTTCTGAAAGTTACACTAGGCGCCTGAAATTGGTTAAGGAATTCTTTTTTTTCTTTTTTTTTTAACTGGTTGCTTATTATTTCGATGTATGGCCAAATAAATCATACCTTGGACAAAACTATGGCTGGTAGTAGTGTCCTCATCTCCGTTATAGTTTGAAACAAAAGCTGATATCTCGGGCCGTTATCGATAACACGCTCCGTGTAGGGATGCGGGAATTGGGGTTGGAGAATCTCCAACCCATGGACGTGCTATTGGGACGAGTAGTCACACGATAATTCAGCCACGTTGATCAACACTCAGCCTACAGCCATGATACTGCTTTTCTGATTAATTCCGTACTACATATGCTCCACATCTTGGACAAGACACGTGGCTTTTCTTCTTGTGACCTCATTCCAGCTATCTCCCAACGTTGCAGCAAAGCGAATCATTTGTTCTGAGGATCAGTTTATTTTCCCGAGAATTGAAGAAAAATAAAAGCTATACTGATTCTACGGCCTATCTCAAAAATATATTTAATAAAGGCATCCTGACTTTAGAAATGTGGATGACGGAACTGGCCCTCTCGTAGACGAAGATAATGTCCTCATCCTTCGCAGAGGGACCTGGCAGCTTATATCTCTACCGCCCGTGTGGTATTTCTTCCGCTTTGGTTTTCCGTGTAGACATATGCATTTTTCTCGCCCTAACGGTATGTTTTGTTTAGGGGAGAGTGTTTCCTGCTCTCGGATCTAAACTGACGTCGTCTTTCCAGATATACTAATTTTTTCCGGCAGTGTAATACGCAGATCTGAACATCGCTAGGGCGGAGTCATCCAACCAAAGATTCAGCTACTTAAGAAATGAATGTCAAATGGGAACAATACATTCACGAATGAATAAACCTACTGATGATGATGATGATGAAGATAATGACAGCTTGTTGAATCAAAAAATATTTTGACAGTGTCGAACAGAATACAGAGTTTTGAATAGTGAGCAACGAGTGTTATGGAGTTATGAAACTCCAGGGACATGTAAAGGAAGAAGTAGTTGAGAAGGGACTGAGCCAGCATTGTTGCCAGTCCTCGATATTTTTCAGTTTATACACTGCGCTAGCAGTAAAGAAGTGTAGGGGAAATTTGCGAACGGAATTTATGTTCAGGTAGAAACATAAACTCTAAGATATGTCGATGATATTGTAATTCTGACACAGAAAATAACTGGAATTCGTTACTTGAAAAGAAGTAAAGCAACGCTTACTTACTTTTACTAAAGGGCTTCTCCACTCTTCAGCAGGTGCCCTGTATTCCCATTCGCCAGATCTCCCGATTATGACAGTCTTTCTCTTTCAGATCTCTCTTCATCATCGTTCTAGTTATTCCCGCTCTCCCTGTTAATCTTGGCCGTCCACGCTTTCTTCCTGCTCGCGGCGACCATACCAGGACTGCTTTTAGCCCTTGTCCTTGCTCCATTCTCCGTACACGGCCATATCATTGAAGAGGTCTGTTCTTGGTTCTTAGCTGGACTGGTTGTTCCATATTAGTTATCTCCCAAATTTTCTCATTTCTTCTCCCTGCTGTCCTGGATATCCTCCTGCCCTTCTTATTCCATCCATCTCCGCTTCCTGCACTCTGCTTTTCTGCCGCTGCCGCAGGGTCCATCATTCCGCACAATAGGTTAGTATACTTTTCACTACAGCTTGCAGAACGCTCGTCTTTGTTTCTTTTGATATTGCTGGCTCCAAAGAGCTCCATTTAGCATTTTAATTGCTCCTGTTGCCTGCTAGATCCCGCATTCCACATCTGTTTCACAACTTCCAGGGGAATGAATAATCGATTCTAAACATTTAAAGTGCTTTACAGTTTTAATAATTCCTTGCGGCAGTACTGTATCCCTTATAACTGCTCCCACGAAAAGATGTTCTGTTTTGCTCGTATTCGTTTTAAGCCTGACTCGTTCAAATTCTTCCATTAATTTCTTTAACATATATTTGACAACCCCTCTACTTTTTGCTATCAGCACCTGATCATTGGCGATTGATAATTAGAGAATACAGTCCTGGGAATAAAATCCTATACCTCCGCGTAACTGATTGCATCGTTCATATATATTAAACAGGGGCGGCGACATTCTGCATCCCTGTCTAACTCTTTTCGATGTTTGGAATGTCTCACTCAACTTTCTCCCTACTTTAACTGCTGCTTACGACTGGTGGTCTATTCTTTGAATTAGGAATATCTGTTGTGCTTCTACACTTTCGTGCTCCATCGCTTCTCAGAGTCCGTTGATGGATACAGAGTCACATGCTTTTTCTAACTCAACAAATATTAGGTGTACTTCCTGACCCGAAGAATACTTCTCATTTATTTGTCTAAGGCTAGAAATGTGATCCTTTAGAGATAGTCCAACTGTTCCTCTCGCATCTTTCTTTCAGTCTCAATTTCCAACCTGTTCCTCAATAGAGCACTAAAATGTATACTGATGGAAGCATAACACTAATTCACCTATAATTATTTGGGGGGTTCTCATTTACTTTTTTGTAGATACCAGATACGTATGATACACACCACTCTCTTCGTATTTCCTCTCCCTCCGCAATCTGTCTGAACAGTTTACATGTAAGTCTCACCATTTGAAAGGGCCCGTATTTCCACAATTCCATCGAAACTCCTCCCAGTCCACTTGCCTTTCCATTTCTTGCCTTTTTTCAGCATCTCTTTCTCTTCTTCCTGTAGCATAGGTTCTGTATTGCCTAAGGCACCGCTTTTGCCGCAGACTTCTATCACGTGCTCTCTTCTTTTTTTCTACCAGAAGTTCTTCAAGATCCTTTTTCCACTATCCAGTAGATATATGGTGTATTGTGTGTGCTGGATTTTGCTAGTCTATTTCACCATAGTTATCATCATACATGCCTGTGCCGATCTCCTGCAGCCAACCGATCGGTCTGTTTTCCCGTATGCTCTTTCCCGTTCCTCTTCCCTACATTTTGTTGTTAATTTCTTATCTCTCTTTCTATATACCTTGTACCTAGAGATGTTAACCATTCGTGATATAGTTCCTGCTTTTCCTTAACCACCTCCAACAACTCCGTGGTCATCCATTTAGTTCTTACTCTTCTCTCCGTTTCGCTTCCTATAGCCTCCTCCGCTGCTTCCTTAACTGACTGTTTCAAGAAACTGTATAGCTTATTAACACTCCAGTCGTCCTCCATTGCGTCCAGTCTTAGATTTTTTAATCATTGCTGTATAATACAGGCTAATGTATAAAAATAAGTCAGACGCTATCACAAGCACCATAAACTTGACCATATGTTGAATAACCTCTTTTATTGCTCGGGCCGTTCAGTATGTCGAAAGGCGTTTTCGGTACATTATTTCGCATATTTGATCCAATTAACTCTTATGTGGATCAAGATACTGACGCAAATATTGACTTAAATATAACGATATAATTTTTAACATCATTCGAAAGCTCTTCAAAGTACGAGTACAGTCTGATGACTTATTAATTTATCGTCGTAACATTTCTCAAATGAGTTTAAACTGAAAAGCTTGGCGGCCGGAATCGACTGCGGTTTAAATACCGTCAAGTGGGGATTTCATTCCACGCTTGTCAGTACATATAGCACAGAGATAGGCGTACGCTACTTAGACGAAACGTAATTAGCCTTTGACCTACTTTATACGAGAGAGATACAGCGCCACCAACGATTGTTTTCAATGGAAACATGTGCTAACTTTTAAGGCTTGGTTCTCACTGAGCCTGCACCATGTACGATACGGCACGTTGCAAAGCGACCCTTAAAGCTGCGTTTACACCTGTGCGCATTGCGGCAAGTAGTTGCGGCCAGTGCGTACACAGGTATGAATGGAATAACCCGTTCCACAGATGTGGAAAAACGCACGCACCTACGCTCGTGCCTCTACTTGCGTGTTGGCAAGCTCAGCCGCACGGCGACTAGACACAAGCTGAACAGATGTAACGCACCTAAACGGTGCTGCTTCCGTGTTGCCACAGGGACGATACAATGTGTGATGCGATACACGATACGGCTCGCTGTATGACAGGTAACAAGGCAGAACGAATCACGTTTCTGTTTCAGTTTCAGTTGCAGCTCAGAGATCTTCTGAGAGGCCCCTGATGTAAATATTAAACGTAGTTCGGCTGAGGTCTTTCAGCATGAACACAAATCCCAATAATTCTACAGAATGGGTACCGACAGTTTTCAAGTTTTGGAAACAATGGTATCAGCTACTCTGCCAAAGCAGGACACAAGTTTTTGACTTTCTTCCGCTGAGGAGCTACTCATTACAATAAGGCAAGATGGTGAATGTGCGTGATTGATGTTACAAATATCTCCACTAAAATTTTATTTTTTGTATGATCACGTAGTACGGTACTTCATTCAATGTGGTACATCTGGAGGGTGTCCGGGAAGTAGGGACGAATATTAAAAGTATCTTATGTAATTGCTCCCATTTATATCTGAAAAATTATTTTCTCCAAATGACCACACAAGACCGCGCGGTATCGGGCAATGCATTCATTGATGTTCTCAATGACGCGTTCTCAAACATCTGGAGAGATGCCGTTAACAACCCTTCAAACTTCATCCTACAGTTGGTTGATTGTTTGTGGTTTGTTCACGTAAATTTTTTGTTTTCACAAATACAAAAGAATGTGACAAGGCGTAAAATCCCATGATCTGGCAGGCCATTCCTGGTTGCTACGCTAAGAGATAATTTTTTTTCTTTTTTTTAAGGAAACTTTTCGTTCAGCAGAGCAATTGTTTCACGGGATGTGACCTGTCGCACCATCTTACTGAAACAAAAATAGTCATTTTCTTCAATAAGAGGGAAAAATCAATCAGAAAACATGTTTAGGTAACGAAAAGTATGGCACGATCACTCCTCTTGCCCATAACCCACACCACACAGTCGTGCGTTGTGGATCCATCTCATCTTCCCCAGTCACTAGCGATTTTTCGTTACCCTAAATTCTGCAGATCAGCTGACTGACGTACCCACTGAGGTGGAAGTGCGCCTCATGTGAGAAAATTATTCCTTTCTGTTCTCGTTCTCCTCTTGTCGTACCAAGACCCATTGAGGAAATAGATGTCTCTTTCCATGATCTGCAGGCTTCAACTCTTGTGAAAAGTGAATCTTCTACGGAAAGTTATAGGTGTTCATTCCTTCCGAGCGCTATACGAGATTGGAATAATAGAGAATTGTGAAGGCGGTTCGATGAACCGTCTGCCAGGCACTTGAATGTGATTTGCAGAGTATCCGTGTAAATTTAGATCTAGACATGCATTTTCAGATCTTTTGAAAGAATTTCATGCAGTGAACTTGGTGATAAATTCAAGCTCGTCGGTGGAACGATTTTCTGGGTCTTACGGTCGCACGGTCACGCACGACAGCAACGTTTTCTTGTGTTCGAACACATCGCGATCGTCCTGTTCTCTTAACGTTTGAAATCGAATCCATGGTCTCAATTCCGTATCAACTTCCGAACTGATGATTCTGTTGGAGCAGCATTGCGTCCGAGTGTCACACGCAATTCACCAACGGTTGCCGTGGGACTTTCACCGGTTTTGTAATAACTTGTTATCACTTCGATACGTTGCTCAGTTTTCATCGGTTCCATGACAAAAATAAACATCACACAACAATGCTCACCACACAAAAGCTATCAGGCTACTAATGGGAAGGGTCGCAGAACACAATCATGAGAAAAACCATCATATGACGAAGTAGCGCAAAGTTCTTCCCGGGCACCCGTTCTGTGTAATGACTGCTAATTAATAAAGTTGGGATACTATTTTTACCAGTGTTCTCTTTCAAGGAGTAGTATGTGGCTCAACTTGAGGAGTAATCAGAAGAAAAGCTAGATTTGAAATGAGATCAGTTACCGTCGATGGCTTAGCACTGGGTACTGAACTCTGCGTAGGAGTAGACAATGTGTTGAAAGAAATGGAAGAAGTTCATGCTGTTAAGGAAAATCCCCGAGTGTCCTTCTCGGCTTCGTCCAGCCGCTCATTCAGAAGTAACTGGAATTTAGCTTTCAAATCTCTTTTACGCCTGTCACAAAGTTTCCTGGCATCGGGGCGCATAGATTGAAGAACATCCACTCAGGTTCTTCTGCTGATAACTCCTGGTGTCTTTTCAGTTTATTAAGTTCTTTTCTCTATCCTGCTTCAGCTTGTACCGGAAGCATATGAAAAAGAGAAACAGGAGGCAGCTCGGAAAACTGCGTAACAATCCATATAGGGTAGCAATAGACTTGCACGTGAATCGTAGCCCCCGCGGCAACCTCCAATATATCTCACGCATTTTCTCCACCGTCAAGCACAATTTCGATGTGTTAGAATTATTAACTGCGATGTGGAAGTGTAAGATGTTAAAAAAATCAGTTCCTTTTATCCCTTTCCTTAGAATGGAATGAAAAAGCTTCCTTAGCCCAGAAAGCACGTGAATCTGAAACATGGTTTTCAAGTTTTTACGCAGAAAGTAAAAGCTTTAATGAGAAAGTAAGTAGAGAAACAGATGTAGCTTTGCTTCGTTTACATAAAACAGTTTTCTCGAGCCACTCCTGATACTTGAAATTTGTGGTTTCGTGGAGGAATCAGCACTCCATATCGTGCGGGAAGATACGTGTCTGTCTTCCCACTGTAAACCAGTTACGTCGCATCAACTACTTTTCTGTACGCTCCACCAATCCAGGTTGCTTCTGCGCCGTATCGCGGGTCGCACTGCGTATCGCCCCAGTGAGAACACTGGAAAAGCTTGATACGTGGGCTGAAACTGTCACTAAAGCCCCGCGTTATTGTGTTCACACCGTAGCAGTCAATGTCGGGCGCCCTGTCATTCAATTTAATTCGTTTTTCGGGTACTTTTGTTAAAAGTTTCAGTGTCAACATTGATAACCGTTAACTCGATGTACTTCTATTTTCTAGAGTTTTCCAATGCTATTATATCGCTCTTTTATCAAAGAGGAAAATAAAAATAAGTAATCCTACCATTAGCATTTCGACTGTGGCAACAGTAAAAGTAGATTTAACACGACCTTGTGCTCCTGTCACATGCCAAAGTCTTAGTGTTGTCTATGAAAGTCACGTTAATGCCACTGATCAAATTCATATTTCTCCAATCATTTCGCCTAGCCAATGCCACGTGGATTCAGGCGCGAAGTACTAAAGCACTAACCGTGGAAAGAACATAGTTTCTTACATGACTAAAATATTGCACAATGCTTTTTTTTCCTGCTGGAATTGCTTTATATTACTGTCTACTACTAACTTAATTCAAGTACTCCTTTATCAGACAAATAAATCCTTCTCTCTAATACGTTAATTCAGTTTGATACTTTGTACTGCCAGAAACGATCTGATACGCTTGATAAGCGATACGCTACGTGCTCAAAACGTTTTAACAGGACACATCTTGAGAAGGAAGCCGTAAAATAAAGGCAATCAACCGTCAACATAATGGCTTTGGCTTTTAGTGAATGTCCATTATCTGGTGGAACTTAAAAATCTCGGATCTGGTCTCTCAGAGGAATGTAGTTAATATGGTTGTGAGGCACTCTTTCTTAGTCGATTTCATACAAATAAATAAAAAAGAGCACACACTGGCGGACTCTTTGATCTGCTCTGCGAGTCGAAATGGGATTGGGGCTGGTGCGTTGGAAATAGCTGGGCTTGAGGCGGTGCCAAGCGAGCAGGCTCTGCTCTTCTCCAGCAGAAAACCGGCAGACGGTCATCCGGGTGCACCCCTGGTCCACGACAGTAGTTCTAGCGTGTAAAATGTTCACTGCTGATCCCTCTTAACGTTCCTTTAAATCAGTGACGTATTGGTGGAAGGAGCTGAAATCCTAAAATGGTGCACAGTAGACGACTTATCCTGAAGCTTACCGAAGTCTTACGCAGATGTGAAGTCGTTGTTTAAGAAAGAACGAGCAGTCTCGGTTGCAAAACGGTTTTTTATTTATTTAATTCGTGACGCGTTTCAATCGCACAGCAGCATCCTCAGACATCGGGTAAAAGCACTCGAGGGTGACTGGCAAGTGTACAGAAAGTCCCGCAATCACCACTTACTGCACACTTCCCAGTGGTTCCCGAGTGTTTTTACCCGATGCTTTGACGATGCTTCTGTGATAGTGAAGCGTGTCACAAACTGAATAAATAGAACTATTCTGGTACCGAGACTGTCTATTCTTTCCCGAAAACCTCAAGAGGTTGGTGTACCATTAGCCGAAAGATGAAGTGGTATGATTTGCAAAGTGGTTATTGTCGTCGGCACAACGCTACACGAAAATGAAGGTTATCGCAAAGAAAACTCCGGACTTTTGCATTCCTGGCAACGAAAACTGTAAATTCTGAAGAGGCAAAGAAACTGGTGCACCTGGCTAATTCGTGTAGGGCCCTCGCGAACACGCAGAAGTGCCGCAACACGACGTGGCATGGACTCGACTAACGTCTGAAGTGTGCTGGAAGGAACTGACAACAGGAATTACGCAAGGCTGTCCATAAATCCGTAAGATTATGAGGGCGTGGAGATCTCTTCTGAACAGCACGTTGCAAGGTGTCCCAGATATGCTCAATAATGTTCATGTCTGGGGTTTTTTCTGGCCAGGGGAAGTGTTTAAACTCAGAAGAGTCTTCCTGGAGCCACTCTGTAGTAAGTCTTGACGTGTGGGGTGTCGCATTGTCCTGCTGGAATTACCAAAGTCCTTCGAATGCAAAATGGACATGAATGGATGGATGTAGGTGACCAGGGAGGATGCCACAATCGTATATAGACGTGACAGGGGTCCCATATCACTACAACCGCACACACTCCACACCATTAGAGAGCCTCCACCAGATTGAACAGTTCCCTGCTGACATGCAGCGTACATGGGTTTATGAGGTTGTCTCCATACCCCTAAACGTCCATACGCTCTATACAATTTGAAATTAGATTCGTTCGACCAGGTAACAAGATTCCAGTTATCAACAGTCTAATGTTGACGCTCCCAGGTGAGACGTAAAGATTTGTGTCGTGCAGTCATCAAGGGTACACGAGTGGGCCTTCGGCTCCGAAAGCCCAATCTACGATGTTTCGTTGAATGATCCGCACGCTCACACTTGTTGATGCTCAGCACTGAAATCTGCAGCATTTTACGGAAGGGTGTACTTCTGTGACGTTGAACGATTCTCTTCAGTCGTCGTTGGTCCCGTTCTTGCAGGATCTTTTTCCGGCCACAGCGATGTCTAACATCTGATGTTTTACTGGATTTCTGATGTTCACGCTACACTCGTGACATGGTCGTACAGGAACGCCCCCACTTCATCGCTAAATGATAAATGGTAATACAAAATGGAATGTAAAAAATCGATTTAACGTTACATTATCAACAGCAAAACCTACGGAGATGCTGTGTTCCATCGCTCGTGCACCGACTATTACACTACGTTCAAACTCGCTTAAATCTTGGTAACCTGCTTTTGTAGCAGCAGGAACCGATCTAACAACTGCGCCAGACACGTGTTGTCTTATATAGCCGTTTCCGACCGCAGTGTCGCATTGTGCCTGTTTACATATCTTTGTATTTGAATACGCGTGTATAAACCAGTTTTTTTTGGCGCTTCCATGTATGACTGCAGTATAAGCTTTGACATATTCGCTAATAAAGAAAGCCAGAAAGTAGGGAATTTCCTTCTGTAGTTGGAGTCAAGGATACGAAAAAAGTTGTCGACAGACGATCGTTTTCGGTCCATAACGAACATTTTTAATTTTGATTGAAACAGAATAAGCATTGTATTATCTCAGTGTGGTTGGTCCAAAGTGACACCATCAGAAGATACGCCTAGAAGCAAACGTTGCGACGGCACTTTGGCTTAATCATATGATATAAAGCAGCTTCTATTTTAATGACATCTGAAGATGATGTTTACAGACAGAAATCGATACTTCTATTCTAATGACATCTGAAGATGGTGTTTACAGACAGAAATCGATAGCTTAGGAATTTTCTTTGTAATCAATGACTGGAAATAAAGTGATGTATCAGGGGTCATAGCCATGCGAGTTAATTCGCTGTTTCCGGCACGGGAACGTGTGCTGGCCTTGGACAGAGTCCTATCGTCAGGTTACCTAGGTGCTTAGTTATGCCGATCAGCCTATCTGTGGGCGAGCGGGTACCCAAGTCCCGCGTCAGTTACACGGTCCTCAAACATCCTGAAAACTTTCGCAGGCTTTGGTACGAATCACATTATACGTAGGAAGTTGGAGGGCACACATTCCGTCCCGAAGGATAATGGTGTATCGACAGGAAGGGCATCCGGCCGCTCATTAAAGTAGCCGTGGTAAGTCCGTTCATGACTTTGCTGACCCTGCGCAGATCCGCGACGAAGGCACAAGACAAGTAAACCTGGACTAAGAGACTTGAGTGCAATAACATCCGTCTGAAGAGAGTGGAGTAATGATGAAACATATTTGGCTATACGTTTTGTTCAGCGTTTACTCAAAATCGTAGTCGGCAGGACTCTCTTTATTTGATGCACATATCTCAGGATCAATACAAAGTTCGAAAATGGAAAAAGCAAAGCTGCTTAGTAATTTATGTGTAGAACAGAACGGATGAGAAGGAAGATACAGTCAGAATTCGTGCACGTTTTCCATTTTCACCACTGTCATGTAGCGAGGTTGATTGTCCTTGTAAAAGAGCACTGACATATTGTCAGTATTCGTCACTTCTCATCAAAATTTCAAAAGATGCAACAGTGACACATAGAAGACGCACCACTCTATGGTTCTGCCCTCTTTCATATAATCTACATAGATTATTTCTGGATAATAAAAATAAAAATCTTTGAGGGTCGTCTGCGTGGAGGAAGAAAAGATGAGTGACTCCTTCGTCACAGTCTAACCGTCCTTTGTGAATTATCTTTACTGGTATCAGCTGTGTTACGCGATAATGCATCCACATTTCATCCGTATTTACGAACCGGTGCCTAAAGTCTTTGGATTAAAACTCAAGAGCTTTGGCAAATGCTGCGTTGAACCATCCCTCCGAGTACGTCTCCGATCAACAGCCTGCAATCGTTATGCGCACAGTATTTTCGAATTCCAGTTTCTTGTGGAAAACTTTGTGTGCTCCATGTCAAATACCTAAAGTCTCAGTTTTCTAGCGAGGTCTTACTTTAGAGATACATTTTTTTAAAACTTTTGAATATGGCTGCGTGGTTAGCGACTTTTCAGAAAATAAAATTAAAGCATTAGCGGCCCTCGGGCTCAAAAAAGGAGTCTTCTGACCTAGGTTTCGGCACTGCTATGAGTGCCTTCATCAGAAGTAAGGCTCTCGAATTGGTATGTAACATATAGAACTAAATACCAATCGATAAAGCTTTAGTCAGAATTTTTTTTAAAACTGTATATATAGAAGGCAACCCACTATGTGCTGCTCACACTCGTCGAGCTACGGTAGCATTTAGTTTTACACGTGACATGCCGATTTGAGAGTTTTACTTCTGATGAAGGCACTCATAGCAGCATCGAACCCTATGTCAAAAAGACTCTTTTTTGCGACCGAGGGCTGTTACTGTTTTAATTGTATCATTTTTTTTGTTTTTCCGTTCGAACAATATTTCAGTTGCGGCGACTACTCCATTGGGACCGGAACACTTCCTTCTTCAGTTCTTACACCGCAAGTTTAAACTCTTCCATCCAAAAGTAAACAACCTTCGGTGCTATAGGTGAGATACCAAAAGCAGTTCAAGCCTTAAAATGAAAGAAATGAAAATGTTTAGGAGCAGTCAGAAAGCCCTTCTCTCTCTCTCTCTCTGTATGTAGCATATGCAAGAATCACAACTTGTCGTTTGATAAACTTAATTGTTATATACTATAATTTTACAAGACTTACTGTACGAACCACATACAACGAACAGTACTAAATTCTCGATTATGTCTGGCATCTGCATGGGTTTATCCAGAGAAATAAAGCGGATTTTTGTTCTTCTACTTCATTTATTTGGAATCGGTTTTCTTCTTATTGGAGTGACTAGCATCCACAAGAGACAATAGCGTGTAGGAAAGCATCTGAGACAAAAATGTTAAAATACAGACATAATATTGCTCATGACATTAGGTCTGAAATGTCAAAAGAAACTCTTGTGTTGTGCGCCAAACATATTAAGTTAGTGTTGCGATTCAGATGGCTCTGAGCACTATGCAACTTAACTTCTAAGGTCATCAGTCGCCTAGAACTTAGAACTAATTAAACCTAACTAACCTAAGGACATCACACACATCCATGCCCGAGGCAGGATTCGAACCTGGCCCGAGGCAGGATTCGAACCTGCGACTGTAACGGACGCTCGGTTCCAGACTGCAGCGCCTAGAACCGCACTGCCACTTCGGCCGGCAAGTTAGTGTTACGTTACAATTTAGAAGACAGGTGGTATCAAACCCAGTACATAACAGAAACACACAATATTAAAATATAGAAGTTGTATGCTATATGACAGTTCCCAGCTTTTGGACACGAGTGTATCCATTTGGACTGAAGCCTGGGAGTGAGTGGCTACACGTGATTCAGTCAACCGGCCATACAATCCCATACCTCACTTCCAATATTCACATTCACCTGTACAAACTTGCATACAATAGAACTGTCACCACCCATTACCCCTTACTTTGATCTTTCAACACAACTTGTGGTGTTACATTCATACAACTTGTATTTTTAATGTTCTTAGTTTCTCTTACATCCTGTATTTCATACCATCTTGTAAGTTGTAGTTTAACACGTAATTTAAGAGGTTTGTTAAATTCCCATTAATATGGGCTTAGGTAAGTTTTCTGAGTCTTTCATATATGGAAACTAATTCGTTTATCCTCTCTAGATAGACTAGGCAGTGACACTGAGATGGCATCTCTTCCCATGCTGGAATTTCACACTCAGATCCAAAGAGTGCACACTATGGTAAATCATCTCATAGGGCTAACTTTACGACAAAACGCTACTAATTTGTCGAGCACTTAAATTTCAATCTTTGGGAACAGTTCCCTTAACTGAAACCATTTCAGGTGCAATACTGTCATCTCACATGAGTTGAGATAGCACCAGAAGGGGGCCATTACAAGTTCACAGCAGATGAACACAAATTACAAATTAATTTGCAAAGATGCACAAAAGTCACTTTCATAGGCAGTTATTGGTGTCAGCGAAAAGACTACGTGCATTTTGTGGAAATGCGATGTCAGCGACGTTCATATCCTCACAATGTTGTTGAGCCCACATTACAGTGGGGTGACAATATGAGGAATCCGGTGACAGGAGAAAAGCTGGGTTCTCCCCTTCCTAGACCCCGCAATTATGTAGCCGCAATTGTGGGGTGGGGCAGTGGGAGAAAGCGGGCGCGGCCGGTGTTAAGTAGACTACTTGATGCGGTAATTCCCCAGGAAGAGGTCCCCTTGCGCCTTTGTATTCCGCCAGCAGCGAGCGGGGGCGGCGGGCGCTCATGATGGATTGCAGGGCGACTCAGGCGGTGCAGCGGGCTGATGGGGTGGCGGAGCTCAGACACAGGTATAGCCGCTGCTCGCAGACGCCTGCTCTTCTCGTCCTAAACTGACCTTAGGTACTCATTCCGTGTACGTATAACAATTTAAATACAGTTATGTAAGTGGTCTCACATTTTAATTATAGACTTAATAACGGTTGACTACAGTCAGTGGGTCTGAGTACAGCTAAATTTATTCCATTCACAGTAAACATGGCTTTGGCACTATACATGAAGTCTTCGACCACTTCTGACTTCAGTACACAGCGAAAAAGCCTTTTCTCCATCGGCTGATACTGGTTAAATTGCGAGCTCCAAGTAGTACGTGTGAGAGCAAACAGCATCGAGTCAGCTGGTGGAGACAAGCAATAAACCTTGTATGAACAACAAATTCAGCAAACGGAAAAGAAAATCGGATTTCTGTGAAAGTAAAACGTTAAGAGTGCAAAATTAATTACAGTGCTAGAAGAAGAGGTAGTTGGAAATACAGCGAGGACCCGCACGAGGAGCGGAAACAACTCTAGTGTCAAACTGGAAGGCGCGGGGGATCCAGTATTAGCAGGGTTTTACAGAACAAACAAAACAGAACAGCTGGATTACAGTCCTGCAGACTATCTAAAATAATTGGAAGAAGTGGCAAGAAACAGACTATTCAACTTGATTTGTAGAATCTGTAATTCTGGAACATACAATCATAGTATACCACAAATCATTCACGGATCTCGAAGATGGCTAACGCAGATTAATGCTAGAACTTCCTTGTAGTCATTTTAACAACTTATATATCAAAGTTATTAGGTAGATCCACACGCTCGTAGAGTTTTTCCATAAGTTTAATAAACACAACAGATACATAAGATAAAAAGTATCACCACACCACTATCTCATTAACGTCATCCTCAGGCCCCACTACTGCCACAAGAGTGTTAGATTTCCACGACGCATTTATTGTGGAATCATTGTTACCAGTACGCGTGTGCCAGCCTTTCTCCGGAGTCTCTACTTGACACCGTGTTGTCTCCAATCACACGGTGTGGAGTAGAGACTCCTAAGTAGGCCTAGAGTTCTTATAATAATACACTACTGGCCATTAAAATTGCTACGCCAAAGAAAAATGCAGATAATAAACGGGTATTCATTGGACAAATATATTATACTAGAACTGACATGTGATTACATTTTCATGCAATTTGGGTGCAGAGATCCTGAGAAATCAGTACCCAGAACAAACACCTCTGGCCGTAGTAACGGCCTTGATACGCCTTGGCCTTGAGTCAAACAGAGCTTGGATGGCGTGTACCAGTGCAGCTGCCCATGCAGCTTCAACACGACACCAGAGTGACTGGCGTATTGTGACGAGCCACCATTGACCAGACGTTTTCAATTGGTGAGAGATCTGGAGAATGTGCTGGCCAGGGAAGCAGTCGAACATTTTCTGTATCCAGAAAGGCCCGTACAGGACCTGCAACATGCGGTCGTACCATTATCTGGCTGAAATGTAGGATTTCGCAACGATCGAATGAAGGGTAGAGCCAAGGGTCGTAACACATCTGGAATGTAACGTCCACTGTTCAAAGTGCCGTAAATGCGAACAAGAGGTGACCGAGGCGTATAACCAATGGCACCCCATACCATCACGCCGGGTGAAACGCCACTATGGCGATGACGAATACACACTTCCAATGTGCGTTCACCGCGGTGTCGACAAACACAGATGCGACCATCATGATGCTCTAAACATAACCTGGATTCATCCGAAGAAATGACGTTTTGCCATTCGTGCACCCAGGTTCGTCGCTGAGTACACCATCGCAGGCGCTCCTGTCTGTGATGCAGCGTCAAGGGTAACCGCAGCCATGGTCTCCGAGCTGATTGTCCATGCTGCTGCAAACGTCGTCGAACTGTTCGTGCAGATGGTTGTTGTCTTGCAAACGTCCCCATCTGTTGACTCAGGGATCGAGACGTGGCTGTACGATCCGTTACAGCCATGCGAACAAGATGCCTGACAACTCGACCGCTAGTGATACAAAGCCCTTGGGATCCAGCACGGCGGTCCGTGTTACCCTCCTGAAACCACCGATTCCATATTGTTCTAACAGTCATTGGATCTTGACCAACACGAGCAGCAATGTCGCGATACAATAAACCGCAATCGCAATAGGCTACAATCCGACCTTTGTCAAAGTAGAAAACGTGATGGTACGCATTTCACCTCCTTGCACGAGACATCACAACAACGTTTCACCAGGCAACGCCGGTGAACTGCCATTTGTGTATGAGAAATCGGTTGGAAACTTTCCTCATGTCAGCACGTTGTAGGTGTCACCACCGGCGCCATCTTGTGTGAATGCTCTGAAAAGCTAATCATTTGCATATCACAGCATCTTCTTCCTGTTGGTTAAATTTCGCGCCTGTAGCACGTCATCTTCGTAGTGTAGCAATTTTAATGGCCAGTACTGTAACACAGACCAAGGAAATCTAATTCTCCTTTGGCAGTGGCGGGGCATAAGGATGACGTTAATGTGCCGCCGAAACTAGTCGTGTGAGACAGTAAAGTCATTCTCAAGATACAGCTGTGGTGGCACTTTGTCTCATGTGTACCATCGTGGTGGTACTTTTTCTCATGTATATCATCAGCTGAAGTGCCTTGTCCATGCAGTAGAATATATATCCATAAATACAACAGATACACATGATAAACACTTAAGTCAGCGATAATATATTATCCTTCACACTGGAGTAATCTTACAATTTTATACATGGCTGTCACTCAGCAACCGTATTCTAGGTTCAACATAGGATTACACAGCCAACCGGCTGCAAATTACTGTTTGGTACACGGACCTAAGTTTCTACATCTGGTAAGGGTTCATCATCAGAATGAAATTTCTGTAAACCCTATAAAATAATACATCGGAAATTTAGTATAAAAGATGTGGATTAACCAAGATGACAATCGCCATGACGTACAAAATTTACTTACGTAAAAATACATTTCTAAAAAGCAATGGTCAGAATTTAGAGCAGCTGTGCTCAAGTCAATAATACCAGACTGATCGGCCCGGCGGGTTACATTGCTGCCACGAAAACGATACAAGTTGCGCGCCGGGGTGTCCGAGCGGTTCTAGGCGCTACAGCCTCGAACCGCGCGACCGCTACGGTCGCAGGTTCGAATCCTATCTCGGGATGGATGTGTTTGATGTCCTTTGGTTAGTTAGGTTTAAGTAGCTCTAAGTTCTAGGGGACTGATGACCTCAGAAGTTAAGTCCCATAGTGCTCAGAGCCATTTGAACCAATACAAGTTGCAACGCCTATCGGGCACAGGGTACTAAAATGTGCCCATTTCAAACACTATAACAGAAATAACTGAAGAAAACTACAGTTGATTTTAAAAATGAAATATATACGAAGAGAGCTTAGTGTATTTTTGAAAATACACATTAGTCAAGGAGATAAAGTAGAAATAAGAGCCACCTGTTAGGCTTTACAGAAACTACTATTAGCTAAAGAACTGAATAATATACACTCCTGGAAATTGAAATAAGAACACCGTGAATTCATTGTCCCAGGAAGGGGAAACTTTATTGACACATTCCTGGGGTCAGATACATCACATGATCACACTCACAGAACCACAGGCACATAGACACAGGCAACAGAGCATGCACAATGTCGGCACTAGTACAGTGTATATCCACCTTTCGCAGCAATGCAGGCTGCTATTCTCCCATGGAGACGATCGTAGAGATGCTGGATGTAGTCCTGTGGAACGGCTTGCCATGCCATTTCCACCTGGCGCCTCAGTTGGACCAGCGTTCGTGCTGGACGTGCAGACCGCGTGAGACGACGCTTCATCCAGTCCCAAACATGCTCAATGGGGGACAGATCCGGAGATCTTGCTGGCCAGGGTAGTTGACTTACACATTCTAGAGCACGTTGGGTGGCACGGGATACATGCGGACGTGCATTGTACTGTTGGAACAGCAAGTTCCCTTGCCGGTCTAGGAATGGTAGAACGATGGGTTCGATGACGGTTTGGATGTACCGTGCACTATTCAGTGTCCCCTCGACAATCACCAGAGGTGTACGGCCAGTGTAGGAGATCGCTCCCCACACCATGATGCCGGGTGTTGGTCCTGTGTGCCTCGGTCGTATGCAATCCTGATTGTGGCGCTCACCTGCACGGCGCCAAACACGCATACGACCATCATTGGCACCAAGGCAGAAGCGACCCTCACAGCTGAAGACGACACGTCTCCATTCGTCCCTCCATTCACGCCTGTCGCGACACCACTGGAGGCGGGCTGCACGATGTTGGGGCGTGAGCGGAAGACGGCCTAACGGTGTGCGGGACCGTAGCCCAGCTTCATGGAGACGGTTGCGAATGGTCCTCGCCGATACCCCAGGAGCAACAGTGTCCCTAATTTGCTGGGAAGTGGCGGTGCGGTCCCCTACGGCAATGCGTAGGATCCTACGGTCTTGGCGGGCATCCGTGCGTCGCTGCGGTCCGGTCCCAGGTCGACGGGCACGTGCATCTTCCGCCGACCACTGGCGACAACATCGATGTACTGTGGAGACCTCACGCCCCACGTGTTGAGCAATTCGGCGGTACGTCCACCCCGCCTCCCGCATGCCCACCATACGCCCTCGCTCAAAGTCCGTCAAATGCACATACGGTTCACGTCCACGCTGTCGCGGCATGCTACCAGTGTTAAAGACTGCGATGGAGCTCCGTATGCCACGGCAAACTGGCTGACACTGACGGCGGCGGTGCACAAATGCTGCGCAGCTGGCGCCATTCGACGGCCAACACCGCGGTTCCTGGTGTGTCCGCTGTGCCGTGCGTGTGATCATTGCTTGTACAGCCCTCTCGCAGTGTCCGGAGCAAGTATGGTGGGTCTGACACACCGGTGTCAATGTGTTTTTTTTCCATTTGCAGGAGTGTATTTTTTTAGAAACAACTGTACAATCCAGAAAATATCGGCATGAATGTAACTTACGTGGTACGTAATTATAAGATTAGACGAAGATGATGTTTCGGAGCCAGAGGCAAGAAAATGCAGTAAAAACAGAGGAATCAAATTTCCGCGAGAAGTGGATTGAAACAATTGAAACAGTCTTTGTTAGATAGTTATAACTGTTCATTGAGGATGAGGACATCGTTCTTGGAAATATACTCGAAAATCTCCAGCTGTTAGAGTAAATCATGACCTGTCTTTCTCCATGTAAAATGATAATTTCTACAACGCTTTTATTTATTTATTTATTTAACCTGGCAAGATTAGGGCCATCAGGCCCTCTCTTACATCTAACCAGGCATTCTACTTATTTTACATTCATATGTTTTAGTAGGCATGTTAAACTACATGTAGTACAAAAAGTGAAATAAACAATTAGAAAGGTACACCTGGAAAAATACATTATTGAAGAGAAAGGTTTTAGATAGGAGTGCTGGCAGCAGGGAGTATGAGGGAGACTCATGGTGAAGCGAGGAGAGGAATAGAGAGATATGATGAAACACAATTAAGGAAATATAAAGGAAAAGAAGATTGCGAGGCTAATAGATGAAGCGGAAGGCATCTCAGGAGCGAGATAGGAGACGCTTTGCTATTTGACAGATGAGAGGATTGGCCTTGTACATTAATTTTGTGGATTCAAATGGTTCAAATGGCTCTGAGCACTATGGGACTCAACTGCTGTGGTCATTAGTCCCCTAGAACTTAGAACTACTTAAACCTAACTAACCTAAGCACATCACACACATCCATGCTCGAGGCAGAATTCGAACCTGCGGCCGTAGCAGTCGCACGGTTCCGGACTGCGCGCCTAGAACCGCGAGACCACCGCGGCCGGCTAATTTTGTGGAGAACTTTATGAGGATGATAGTAGGAAATGCTTCAATTTCTTCTTAAAAGTAGCAGGAGATTGAATTTTCCTCAAGGTAAGGGGCAGTTTGTTCCAGAGGCGGGCAGCGGCAACTGGGAAGGAGTTTGCAAAAGTTTTTGTTTTGTGAGTGGGCACAGATAGGATACCAAATAAGAGTGACCTCGTGTTTCGATTATGATGGCATGACAGGTTTTTAATCTCTGAAGCAAGGTACTGGGAGGCTTGCAACGAGGAGTCGGTGAAGTAGACATAGAGTGTGGTAGTCACGCAATTTGTCCGGACGCTGCCACCCTAGCTCGGAGTATGAAGCACTAACATGATCATATCGGCGAATGTTGCAGGTGTAACGCACACAGGCATTCATGGTTAGCTCTAGCCGTCTTTTGTATTCACTACTCATGCCTTTTTGAATCACATCACAATAGTGGAGGTTCGGTAGAATGAGTGCTTGCACGAGCTGGCGTTTCAAGTCCTATGGAAATATGTTCCGAAACTTTTTGAGAGCATAGAGACAAGCAAACGTTTTGGGGCACACTGCGACTGTATTCTCCGCCCAGTTGAGATGCTCATCCAAAGTTACACCAAAGTTTTTCACTGTTTTCTGATATGGTATTGGAGTACCGTCGAGCAGAATAGGAGGTAGCCGTTCGCGGAAATCTGAACTTATTAATTTCTGATGGGCTATTAAGATTACTTGCGTCTTTTTTGCATTTAGTTTAAGCCCCAGGTTTTTCGCCCATGTCACTGCTGAAGACAGATCATCATTCATCAGAGCGATTGCAGTGTTTACATCTTCAGGTCTGACGCTTAGGTAGAGCTGGAGGTCCTCGGCATAGAAATGATATTTACAGGAGGACAGAACCGACGAAATATCGTTGACATATAAAGAATACAAAAGTGGTCCTAAGACTGATCCTTGTGGCACTCCCGAAGAAACATGTTTCCAGGAAGATTTTTCATTTACGCAGACAACACATTGCTGTGTGTCTTTTAAGTAGCTTTCAAACCATCTCATTGCACTATCAGAGAAATAAAGCTGTTGCATTTTTCTGAGCAATATGTCAAATTTAACAGTATCAAAAGCTTTGCTGAAGTCCAGTAGCGTCAATATTGCTGCCTTTCGATTGTCGATGGCATATTTCAGGTCATCAGTTACTTTAATTAGAGCAGTGTTTGTGCTGTGATGTTTACGGAAACCGGATTGACATTTGTCATATAGACTGAATTCATGCAAGTGTTCAGTGATTTGGTCATGAACAATATATTCAAGTGCTTTGGAAACAACAGGCAGTATGCTAATTGGTCGGTAATCACTAGGCAGTTGCGGGTTTTCGATCTTGGGGATGGGTCGAATTATACTTCTTTTCCATGCAGTGGGGTATATTCCGTTCACGAGGGAAAAATTAAATATGTCAGTTAAGACAGGTACTAGGATACTGGCAACATTCTTAATCATGGTTATACCGATACTGTCGTTACCTATTGCATAAGAAGAGATTCTCATTATTGATTTTCTTGCCGTATTTGTGTTACATGTTTTAAATGGAAGGTATCGTTGTTAGTTATCCTGTTTGGGGATTCTTGTGGACGGTAATTATCAGCCGTGCTGGTATTCAGAGGTGCAGAGAAGAATTCATTTAATTCGTTAGCTGACACGTGAAAAGTAGTTTCAGATTTTGCCTTTCCGACCCCCAAGCTACGGAGATTCTTCCGTAGAGTGGTGGGTGTCAGATCACTGCATACAAGGGAGCGAGCGTGCCTGATTTTGGCATTGCGAATGCATTGTTTCAGTCTGTCCCGTAGCTTTCTATATTCTTCGAAACGCTCGGGTTTCGGATCTGCCTTGAAACGCCTGTGGGCAGCATCCCTATTAGTCATCATTTGACGTAATTCAGCTGTCAGCCATGGAGCAGGAGATTTTCTTACACGGACTGTGCGCACAGGTGCATGTTTGTTAGAGGGCAGTGAGTTTATCACCAAGTTCATTAATTTTGCCGTCGATTGTAGTTCCTCTGATTATTTGATGCCATGAGATTTCTGAGCAATCGGCTGTTAGAGCGTCAAGGTCAATACGTTTCATGTTCCTACAAGTTATGTAACGCGATTTGAACCTTGGGGGCTGCAGAGAGTAGGCCAGGAATTTTACATCATGAGCAGAGAGGTCTGGGGCCGATGATTGACCAACATCTCTTACTTTGTCAGTCTGTTTCGTTGCGATTACGTCTATAAGAGTATGACTGTGCGCCGTATCGTGTGTAGGTTGTAATGGAAGAATGTTCATGCTATTGCAACTAAACAATCTTCTTAGGTTTATTGGCGAGGGAGTTTCTCTTAGCGGGTCTATGTTCAAGTCACCCATTACGATATGTTCGTATTGACACTTTTCGGTTTGGTTCCGGAAATTAGCTGGTGATCAGCGAAAGTGTTATTGTGTACATTAGTGCCTCTTTTTACCAATAAATTTTCCTTGTACCTGACACTGAAGGACCTTCCAGTTTCTCCGATATAATAAACGTGACAAGTATCACAAGTGATTTTTAAAAGTCTTGAATTATCTATAGGACCAACTGTGGACTCGAGATTATGAATGGAATTTTTTGCTAGTTTTTTTTTATGGAAAAGGTACTTTTGAATCCACCTATAACAAATGATTTGCAAATAGTTAATGATCTTTGCTGTCTATAACAATCTTACTCTTAAAATCTCTATTCTATTTACAAATATTACCTTTTCTTCTGTTATGTGTAACTCATTCAAGTCTTTCTTAATTTTTTTCTGTTCAAATGGATAATATTTTCTTATCGACTTAATCTAATACTTTCCTGTCAGTCGGTGTGGCCGTCCGGTTCTAGGCGCTTCAGTCTGGAACCGCGTTACCGCTACGGTCGCAGGTTTGAATCCTGCCTCAGCCATGGATGTGTGTGATGTCCTTAGGTTAGTTAGGTTTAAGTAGTTCTAAGTTCCAGGGGACTGATGACCACAGATGTTAAGTCACATAGTGCTCAGAGCCATCTGAACCATTTAATACTTTCTTCATCACGAGTGAATATAATTTATTTTATCTGTATTACCTTTAACAGTATTGCTGCTCAGTCTGAGTAATGTGTCCTTGATACCATTAGAAATAGAAAAAAAATCTGCCTTGATGTTTGTTATCTATAAATTATTTACTGGCGCTTTGACACATTTTAATACAGTCAATCGGGGTAACTTTGTACCACTTTTTTTCCATTTTTTGAAAATATTGTATAAAAAAATAAATTACACATCAGAACAGATATTGTAACATTTTGCATCTATAGTCATTGAGTGCTTGGGAAAATGTTGTTGTTGTTGTTGTCTTCAGTCCTGAGACTGGTTTGATGCAGCTCTCCATGCTACTCTATCCTGTGCAAGCTGCTTCATCTCCCAGTACCTACTGCAACCTACATCCTTCTGAATCTGCTTAGTGTACTCATCTCTCGGTCTCCCTCTACGATTTTTACCCTCCACGCTGCCCTCCAATGCTAAATTTGTGATCCCTTGATGCCTCAAAACATGTCCTACCAACCGATCCCTTCTTCTAGTCAAGTTGTGCCACAAACTTCTCTTCTCCCCAATCCTATTCAGTACCTCCTCATTAGTTACGTGATCTATCCACCTTATCTTCAGTATTCTTCTGTAGCACCACATTTCGAAAGCTTCTATTCTCTTCTTGTCCAAACTAGTTATCGTCCATGTTTCACTTCCATACATGGCTACACTCCAAACAAATACTTTCAGAAACGACTTCCTGATACATAAATCTATATTCGATGTTAACAAATTTCTCTTCTTCAGAAACGCTTTCCTTGCCATTGCCAGTCTACATTTTATATCCTCTCTACTTCGACCATCATCAGTTATTTTACTTCCTAAATAGCAAAACTCCTTTACTACTTTAAGTGTCTCATTTCCTAATCTAATTCCCTCAGCATCACCCGATTTAATTTGACTACATTCCATTATCCTCGTTTTGCTTTTGTTAATGTTCATCTTATATCCTCCTTTCAAGACACTGTCCATTCCGTTCAACTGCTCTTCCAAGTCCTTTGCCGTCTCTGACAGAATTACAATGTCATCGGCGAACCTCAAAGTTTTTACTTCGTCTCCATGAATTTTAATATCTACTCCAAATTTTTCTTTTGTTTCCTTTACTGCTTGCTCAATATACAGATTGAATAACATCGGGGAGAGGCTACAACCCTGTCTCACTCCTTTC